>NC_092207.1:47468341-47612287 GCF_043381705.1 Parasteatoda tepidariorum | reverse complement strand
GGGAAAAATTACAGAACAATAAAAAAAAGGAAAAAGAAATAATTAAAATAATAAAAAAAATCCGGAAAAAGAAATTCCGAACAAAGGAAAAAAATTAATAAAAGTTCTGAATATATGTATCTATCTATCGATCTCTCTCTATATATATATCCTAAGATAAATTCAAATTCTTAAGTCAAAATTATTAAACAGGAGGTAGGAAAAATAAATAACCATTACTACACTAATTCAAATTGGAACAGCGCACAAGGCTGCTAAATCCAAATTCGAATTATATAAACTAGTAACAATATAAAATTACTTAAAATTGATATGAAAAATAATGTAAAAATAAAATAAAAAATAAAATAAAATAAAATAAAGTGCCCTGATGAAGTGCTGCTCTTACATTACATTATATTTTAAATCAATTTTAAGTAATTTCATATTGTTACTAGTATATATATATATATATAAATTTTGCGTTCTTTATATTTTGAGTTTAGATGTAAAAATTATGTTCTTAATCTATTTATACCATAATCAATCAATTATTTCATAATATTGTTATATAATTTGTACAAGCGTAAAGATGAATAATTTTTAAACTTATTAAAATTTATATTAGAATAAAAAGCAATTCTCGCAATAGAATTCTGACTGATTTTATCGCTACTACCTAATTATTATATCAATTTTCGTGTGAGTTTTACTTTTTAGTAATTTCTACTAGCACTTTTAAATCAAAGTTTAAAAATTTAAAAAGAAAATTAAAGTCGTAATGTACAGCCAAAACGCTTTACAGAATTAAGATTTTACAGAAATATCCATTTAGATAAAGTAAACTCTATTGTACTATGCATGAAAAGTATGTTTTTGCACAGACATTTTTGTAGTTTATATAAGACGCATTCTTGCATCAATGTTTGCTAGAACTTCTTTTCGAATCAATGTTCACTCAAAAGCATTATTGCAATACAAGTTTCTTTTTCGCAAAGAATATAACTACTTTTTTTCGAGATTTATACTCTGAAACATCGAAGCCAATTTCTTTTCCTTTTCTTCCTTGGTTTGAATCTGGATATATATGATGATATAAGACGTGAAGGAATTTCTCGATAAGATTGCGATCGCCCGAAAGACCTTTTCCTATCATCCTTGCCTTGACAATAATAATGCAAGGCTGCTCCAATATTTGTGAGCTTTTTCACTCTTAGATTTTAACTTGAGAATCGGAGAAGGAAGTTATACTATGCGGGTGCTCATAAAATGCAGTTTTGTCTCTTTATTATCATTTTCAAAGGCATTCACATTCGTAATGTATTAGGTTAAATTATTTCTCCGTCGAGTATTTGAAATTTTCTTTTTAAAATCAATAGATGATAATTTATGATTCAATAAATTTCAAAATAATCTCAATTCACATTTGAGAACATATCCTTCCAAGTCTCTGAGAAATGTTCTACAATTTAAAAAAAAATAATTTAAATAAATTAGAAAACTTAGTGCTTAAATACTTCACTTCACTCATGCAATATCAACACATGGTGCTGATTGCTTAAAAAGTAAGAAATAATATTTTAATGCAAGTCAAATCCTTAACATTGCAAAAATACTGTAAAAAATTCTAAATCAAATTGCGATAAAATCTAATGGTACTCAGGAGGATGGTACTTTTTACCGTAATAATCCATTTTTACGAGATCAAAAGACAGAAAGTCTGATATACGGTAATTTGTACAGTAATAATTATCGTAAAATCACTGAATCACTCTAATTAAATAAACATTACATTAAAATTTACGGTTTGAAATGGATATACAGATGTCGAACTAAAGATGCTAGTACTTTATACCGTAATTCTATCTGAAGTTTTTTCAGCGTAAAACATTCGCATGGATTTCTGTTTATTTTTTCCTTTGATTGCATCACATTGATGTGTATATTGTATATTGGAAACATTGATTTGTATGTTAAAGTAGCGCCATCTGTTAAAGAGCTATTCAACTCGTTTTGAAATTAGGAGAATAAAATTAGTTTCCGAAGCAAAACATGGCAAATCATAAATTTACACATTATTCTGTTTTACTTTAAATGATTTTTAAAATTTTTGAATACTTCTTCAGATACCCGATAAAAACAGTACACCAAATACACAGAAGCAGCAAGACTGCACGATTTACATTGTCATATTTAATATATATTATTATATATCAGCAGATATAGTAAGTTTTAATTTTTAAAAAGAGAAAAAGCGCATCTCAGAAATCCTTGGAGAGGGAAGAAGGATTTTTGGAAAAAAATGCTATTTTATGACAATAAATGTAGATAGTAACTTCACTAAAATATGTCTTATATTTGTATTTCGGTAATTTTTACTGAATCTCGGTATATTTTTCCGAAGTGCTTCGTTAACGATTGTGGTAAAATTATCAATAACATAAGATTTTATAAAATATGATAAAATTTGGTAATTTTATCATAGTACCTTAGATCAGAGCATAAAAACCATTTGTTCGGTTAAATTTACTCCTCAATTTTGTATTTTCTACTGACTGTGTGATAATAAGGACTATAATTTTGAAAACAAGAATTTTCAGTGAACCGTTACCATGTGAACGGATAATTTACCTAATAAGTTCGTATATTTTGGTTTTATTAACAATAATTAATTTTCTTTTTTTTTACTAGAAATATCATAATTATACAGTGCCGTAATTTTACCAGACTTTTTTTTCCCTCTGCAATATTTATTATTAGTTGTTACTTTTTATTTCTTTTGGGTTGCAACATGTATACGAACGTATTATTTCTTATTTTACATTGACATTTTTTGCATTTTTTTAGAATTTCGTAGTTTTTTTTAATTTTGCTGCGAAACTTGCTTCTGCTTGCGAATTACCTAGCACATAGAAGTTATTGCTCGTCCAAACCAGTCACGTAATTTTCAATCATTCAAGATTTGGACACTTTTTATTTAGTAGTTTTTTCGTTGATTATTTAAAATGTTTGTTGCTATACATACGTAATTTGTAACAAAAAATGATTTAGAAGTAACTTGAACTTGCTTTTGAACGAAACTTGCTTTTGCTTACGAGTTATATAGCGTACGGGAGTTATTGAGCTTAAAAACAGGTCAAATAATTTTCTATCGTTCTGAATGTTGGCATTTATTTATTATTACTGTTTTTTTAATTGTTTTTTGAAAAGTCTGTTTCCAGATCTACCTAAGTTATAGCAAAATGTAATTTAAAAGTAAGAATATATTTTCAAAGGTTTAAAAAAAAATCACTTTCACGATATTTCATAATTCTAAACGCAAAGGTAATTTTTTTTAATACTTATTATAATATTCAAAAATGGAATATTTTATTCTTTTGTACAACTAAAGAAAAAAGTATAAAGTATGTATAAGGAATGATGTAAAAAGTAAAAGACTCTTGTACACGCATTCTGCAGAACATGTGCAATCATTTGTACCAACAAGTTCCTTACAATTCAAAATATTCAATATCTGGAAATAAAATTCTGTTGACGTTGCACGCTGTCAACGAAATTTTATTTGACAATTTCGTCATTTAAGACAATATATTCTGCTCCTGAGTTTTCAAATAAAAAATTCAATCTCTTGATTTTGCAATACTATATTCCACATCCTGTGAAACGCTGAAGATTACGATTGAGTAGTTCTATTCATGTTTTTTGAAATACGAGTTTCTTAAAACACAATTGTTCTCCTAGCAGAGTCCAATTTCCATTTGAAAGCGTCAGAACATAAAATATTATTTATGATTCCTTTTACTGAGATTTGAGAAAGTGAGATTATTGACTTTCAGACAAAAATCTTATTTTTCTTCCATAAAAAATAAACACTTTAAAAATATCTGGAATAAATTTTATGAGTTTATATTTTCTTTTTTACTATGTTTAGTCGTGAAACAATAGAATTCTCCAAAAAGATAATCTTTTCAACAAGAATATTCTAAGTAGTTATTTTGTATTGAAATTTGGAGCTACCTATGATATATTTATTAAAATTAGTTTTATTGAATTTTTTAAGGAAAGATTACAAAATGTAAAAATTTTTCGAGATATTTGTAAATGCGTTATTATTTTTCAAAAATATATAAGCAATAATATGCTATGTGAGTTTAAAAAATTTATTCAACTTCAAGTTTTGAAATTTATTCCATTTATATTAAAAAAACTATTTTTTTAAAGCAGTTCGCAAATGTAAATTTGTGGGTAATGTAGGTATTTGTGTTATTCTTCCCCGAAATTTTAAATATAATATAATACAAGGGTTTAAAAGGATTATTTAACTTCGAGTTTTGAAACTTACTCTATTTATATATAAAAAACTGCTTTAGGTGATGAAGGTATTTTTAAAAGTGTTATTAATTCTCGAAATGACATATAAAATGGCATGTTACGAGAGTTTAAGAATAATTGACTTCAAGTTTTGAAAATGGTTTCATTTCTACACAAAAATAAGAGAAAATAGTTTATTTATACACAAAAATAAACTGCCTTTCAAAGTTGTTCGCTAATGCAAAAATATTTTTCTTGTAAACATAAAGATTAAATTCAATAGAGCATTGAAATACAACATATATCTAAGTTACACATTAGTATCTCTTAGTTACAACTTCTTTGCAAATAACCCCCAAAATTACATTATCACACAAATTGTATATGCTATGGAAACAAAATGTCTAATTCACTCTTAAATGAATGAAGGTGGAAAAAACTTAACTTCTTTATGTTATTATAAGAAATAAAAGAGTTATTGTAGTAAAATCAATTAATAAGCTAATTTTATTATTTTGTTTTTAAAACTGTGATGAACATGTTTTATTACAATATTTGTAATAACTTTCTCACCTATTTGTTGAAAATATTTGTAATAATTTTCAATGCAAGTTTAATTAAAATGTAAAGAAAAAGTGTACTGTTTTTAAAATCTGTGCATTTACATTTGCTGTTAATAAATTTTATCAACTGTCATATTTGTAATTGTACAATATTTGTATAATCTTTCTCACGTATTGCAAATTTAAATAAAATGTGAAGAAAAAATTTCCTGTTTTTAAAATCTATGCATTTACATTTTCTATTTACTCGAAAAATATTTGCATGTTTTGTTGATTTTATGATTTTAAAATTTTTTATAGCTCTTAATACTTTATTTATATAATTTTGCTATGGCTTCAGATATTTGTTATATCTAGTATCAATTACTTGAATGGAATGGTACATTTTATACAAAAAAGCTTCGTTTCTAACGCTAGATTGCTTAATGAGTGTTTACACTTTCCTCGCATATATTGCTTAAAAGTTCTGCATTAAATAATTCGAAAAAGATTTGCAAAATCTGATAAGAGGAACACATTAATCATTGATTATCAAGATGTATTCTGGCTCTGAGGCGGATTACAATTCAAAACTAGTTAAGTTCATTAAAATTGATAAATGAATAATTAAAATTTTCGACCATGATTAAAATTGCTCATAATTATACAATTATACTTTAGATAAAGCATTATTAGTTAATATATATTTCACATAAATTTTCTATGAATAATTCATCTGTTCTTGGTTAACTTAACTAGTACTAAACTTTAAGAGATTTAAAGTATTTAATTAACTTTTGCAGATTACCTGTATAGCAATATTTGTATTTTAAAATTTTCATTCCTAAAGCTATTACTATTTATGTACTCTTATATATTATATCATAGAACATAAAAGATTTTAATAACTATGTTATAAATAAACCCAAATGGAACATATTTTAAAAGCGTAATACTAACAAGATAGCAAAAAAAAAACTTTTTTCCGGCAAAATTTGTATCATAAAGTGTTTGCATTCAAAAATCTGAATATTGCAATTTATAAGATATATGATTTAATATAAAAATGACGCACAAAATGATTAAAAATATTTCCTCATATAAGATACGAAGAAAAAATTAAAATAAAAAGAGCAGACAAATACATAAAAATAAAATCTTTCGCTGGGTTTCGTTGATTCACACTTTTTAAAAAAATTTCTAATAAATGTATTTTTTTGTTTCTATTGGGTTAGAAAAAAATTCTTGGAAGCTCCGAAGCACAGCTGTCTTATATGAACATGGAATTCTTTTTGAAACAGTATTTTTGTTATAAAAAAATGTCATATAAAAATGACGCACAAAATGATTAAAAATATTTCTTCATATAAGACACGAAGAAAAAATTAAAATAAAAAGAGCAGACAAATACATAAAAATAAAATCTTTCGCTGGGTTTCGTTAATTCACATTTTTTAAAAAAAAATTCTAATAAATGTATTTTTTTGTTTCTATTGGGTTAGAAAAAAAAAATTATTGGAAGCTCCGAAGCTCAGCTGTCTTATATGAACATGGAATTCTTTTTGAAACAGTATTTTTATTGAAATGGACTGAAAAATCGAAGATAAATGGAACATACCCTATCTAAAATTAACTGCTCAGAACAATTAAGGGATATTGTAAGTCTTGTATAAAATAATGGTATTTACAATTTTTTGTGTATTTTTTTGTTGCATGAAATGGAAGAAGATCAGAAATGCAAATTTTTCTTATTTTCAAACTTCGCAGTAAGCAAATTATGAGTTTGACGTCGGAGACGACGCTTTAGCCGCAGCGAATTTGAGTTGGCTTTCAACTTAATGTAAGACAAAGCAGAAAAGAATGATCGGAATTCAGTATGAGCGTTGCTTCGTGCGATGGCTCAACGAAGTCATTTAACCGAATCAGAAGCTTGGAGAGTTGTTGATCGGTTAGAGGGGGGGGGGCAAACACAAACTAAACTAGCAGAGGCCATTGGAGTTTCACAAAGTGTATTACTTCCAGGATCTGGAACCATTTTTGGAGACTGGTAATGCAGGCCGAAGATCAGGGCAAGGGCGTGGACGTACATCAATGAAGACAGATATAGGGATGAGATCCTGAGACTAATTGTAGTCTCTTACACTGCAGCAATTGGAGATGACTTCATGTTAATAGACAATAATTGCAGGTCACATCTTGCTAACTTGGTGAATAAATTCCTTTAGGAGAAAGAAATCATACGAATGGATTGGCCAGCTTGTTCTCCAGACATGAACCCAATCGAGCATGTTTGGGACATTCTAGGTAAACGAATTGCTGGACGTCTACCAACCCCACAAACTCTTCGAGAACTGGAATGAGCTCTACTGGAGGAATGGGACAGAATACCCCAGCTCTTTATTAATAACCTGATTGACTTGATGCCTCAAAGTTGTTCCACATTGCAGACTGTCCAGGAAAACCATACCCTCCCCCCAAAAAACGATTTTCCTTTAAGGAAAAAACCTTTTTTTTTATTTGTTTTTCTCATCTGCACAAATTACGTTTTTTTTTCCTTTTGTAATCAAATACTCAATAAAACGCATTTTTATCTGTCAAACAAATGTCATTTTTTTCTCCTATAGCCTACTACGCCTGTCAATAGTGTATCAATCATTCAAACAATTTTCAAGGTGCAAGGTCAACTCACAACCTGAATGTTCCTTAATTGTTTTGAGCAGTTTATATTCCATAATAATTTTTATTCACGTTTATAATAAAATTTTGCAGTTACAAAAATCACTATCTTTAAATTATTATAGTGTTTAATTATTTATGAAATTCATGTTCCTGCGTATTACGGTTTTATAATCCACGTTCTTTAACCTTCGTCTTGAACCTAAACAATGATGTCCCACAGTGGACTAATCGTAAAGATATGGTTCCCCGTAGAATACCGAAGTCAAGCATCACTACCTGCGGTCAGTAAGTGGGTGGGTGACCATTTTAATCATCTAGTGTAGGGACCGAGGGTGCGCGGTATCGCTCCTCGTTAAATTGTTCGGCCATAAAGAGCTCAATTTCACGCGTATGTCATCGGACTACCAAATCAGGGGCTGCAGAGGATCAAAATTGTGGTTGCATGTCTTCGTATCATCAGCACGGATGTTTCCCAGACAGCTGCCAATAGCCCATAGTGCAGCTCTAGTGTGACGTAAATAAAGTACCTACCTACCTGATCAGTGGTCGGACTCAGCGCACTACAAGTAGTGAAACAACTGCAGTCGCTACTTTTTCACAGTTTTTAGTGTAGTGTGTTTTTTTTAAAGAAAAAACCAGTGCAGTGCGTTGTGTGACACAAAAAAAAACGGTAGTTTGTAGCGATTCATGGTGACTCTTTTTAACGTTAGTTTCGAAAAGAAATGGTTCTAACTGAACGAATTTGACGGGTGCAAATCTTCGAGAGACCGTCAATGGATGCAATGAAATTGACGCTGAGGCTGTAGCTGAGGGTTAGCAGGAATTGCGTATTTACAATAACGTATTACTAATAATTAGTAACTAATAACACTAGTAACCAGTAATTACGAAAAATAGATATTTAATCACTTTCGCCACACTTTCTCATGGGAATGCACACTGAAACATTGATGTTATTTAAAAGGAAGGGACGCATTTTCGATGTACATGATCTCTTTGAGGTATTTACTTAATTTCTTTGATTCAGAAAGTAAAAGAGCATCAAACAATTGAAAAATTGCAAGTATTTGTCAATTCCTCATTTCTTAAAATAAATATTCGCTGTCTAAAAAGGTACGAAAAGTGAAAGTTTAAATGAATAAATTTGATTTTTCTTCGGGATAACAAACTGGTCCATGTAAACTTGAGTAAATATTCCTTAATTATTTCCTTACATTTAATGTAAGTCAATTTTTAACTCAAAATCATTTTGAACATTGGTGCAAATTAAGTTCTGAAGCAAAGTTCGTCTCCTTAAAGTAGTGAAGTTGTTACTACGATTCCAAAGTAGTTCGTAGTCACTACATTAAAAAAAAGGTGGAATTGTAGTAAACAACATTTGTAACAAATTTGTTTTCGTAGAAGTAAACTACGAAAAAAAATGTAGTTTTTTTGACAACTGAACCTGATGAATAATAGCTTCCATCAGTTTACACGGAGAAAAAAATCTGATAAAAGTAAAACCAGTTTTGTTTTTGACCATTTACAACGAACATAGTTTCAAAGTCGTAAAAAATTAATAGGGAATTGAGGATAGTTTAGCAGTTTTATGGTGGTTCCATGCGTGAATGAGAGTATCTTATTCTAATAGCCAAGAGTTGCATATTGGGGAGTGCAAGACACTGGAAACTCTTCGTGTATTCAAGGGAATGGAGGAAATATTGTGGTACCAGCTCTAGGACTCGGGCTCTCATCCTGCCAGTCATGATATTGACAGATTTTTGCTTTCGACTGTGATGTGTACCTATCTTTAAGGGACTAAGTGGCTTCCTTTGGTGAGCCTAGTTGGTGTGGTCAAATTCTAGTTCGATTAAATTAAATCAGTTAATAAAGTTTTTTTTTTCCACAGTTAACAGTTTGAATACCATCTTATTTATGATTATTTGACAGTTTAGATTAAGTCTCTTAAAATAACATTTCAATAAATTATTATTTAACCATTATTTTCCAAAAAATTTCTAACAGTGTGATAAAAAATTATGGAATCTAATATAGAATGCTGATTTGCATGCTATATCCAAATAACTGAATATACTTGTCGTAGGCATTGTCGTTCGTACCGCTTAAAAACTTATGAGTCAAATATAACTCACCTCTTCTTGTTTGACTCTCAGGTGTAGAAAGCGTTGATGCTTTAATGATGAGGGGAGTGCTACGACCCTTTGCATTCACTGCATACATGGTTAGTGTATAAATAGTACCCGGACTTAATCCTCGCACTGCGAAGTCTGCTGTCTGGGAAGTGAGGTTAAAGAGTAGAGTAGAGTCTGGTCCTCTCACTTCAGATTGAAAGTATTGGTTAAGGCCACCGTCTTTGCCTTCGTAACAGGACACTCGGAAAAAATACTCTGTCTCTTGGCCGATGGTGCAGTTGTGGACGGCAGATGGCGGTTCTGTAAAGTATGAATATTATGATCAGTTAAAGATAAACATATTTATATAAATAACAGAGAAAAATAAACTTTGAAAAAAAGTTTTGAAATAAAAATTGAATATTCACCACATCTACTGATATCCAATCTTAAAGTTCGAGGGGTTAAATCAAAATGATTATTTACTTGTGTTAAGGGGTTTCAAATACAAAGTCAGGCGAAAACATTCTGGTAAAAGTTCAGTAATAGAGTAATGATATTTCTGGTTATTCGAAAACTATTATTCTGCTCATAAAACCAAAATATACGGTATTTTTAAACTATTCATTGAGTAATTTTCCTGTTCGTATAGTAACGGTTTGCTGGAAATTCTGTTTTTTTGAATTCTAGTTCTTGTTTCTATACATTCAATAAAAATCCAAAGCTGGAAAGTAAATTAAACCGAATAAATTGATGTTAAGTCAAGCTCTAATGTATAATGATAAAATTACGAAAAATTTCAATATCGAAAGTATTTTAAAATTTGAAAAAAGGTATATCCTATTTTTCTAAAATAAACTTTGCGTTTTTTTCCAGCACAGAAGTGTTCTATAGTCATGATCAAATCTGAGAAGGTAAAGGGCTGCAATTATCTGGCCACTTGTACTGGTGAGCACCTACTCAAGAGTTCTGAATGAGCTATTAAACTAAAAGAAAGGAAACTTTAAATTTATACTAATGAACTATTTAAAAAGCAAAAACAACAGTTTATATCTGCATTCATTAAAACCATGAAATGTTGATATACTCAAAAAACTGTAAAATGAATTATTTAAACTTGATAATTTGTCTGTAAGCTTTTAGCTTTTTAATAAAATAATTAATCAATTCATTATCATGCATTCATTTAACAGGCAAATTTTCTATTTGTCGATTAGCAACTTTACATTTATTCCTTGCCGATTTAGTCAAACCCACCAGCCCAATACCTGCAGGGATGACAACGAAGAGACAAGGCATCCGCTGAAGTCCAACTCTGTTTCTTCCCCAGCACGAGAGCGTTCCAAAGTCCTGTTCAGATCTGGGAATGTAATGGACGACACTTTTCCTGCCACTTGTAATGGTGGGTTCTAACTCAAGTGTTCCAAATGAGCTATTAAACTCCCATCTGAAGGACACATCGTCTGGATCAGCTTCAACCTCGCAAGCAATCTCTACCGGAAAATGCAGCATAGCACCATACACTGTCTGCTGGCCACTTTTGCAGATCGGTGTAACTAAGAAGATAATTTACAGATAATTATTATTTAAAAATTGAAAACACTTTCCTATTATGTGCAATAAGAATTAGATTTAATATTGGGAGCAACTAGTTTCATAAAATGATTACAGTTCTTGGACAAATGATTCGACGCACTGTAGTTTTTTTTAATACTTACATGTTTTGCACAAGTTTATTCTATGCAATATTTTTACATTTAGACCTGCATGTCATGGGTTTTTATTCAGGAGATTATTTTTATGTACTTTGCATTTGCATTTATTTTTAACGTATCACATTACAATGTTAACCAATTGATACACGAACGTAAACAAATGCTAACCAGTTTCAGTCGCGCTCTCGCATACGTCAGTTGCGGACGAGTTTCTGTGGCTTTATGCGCTCTGTTTATTTGTTTCGTAGTTTTATACTACGCAGTTATTTGTTTATCTTGTGTTCAGAATTGAAATAATCCATTGGAGCATTTTAATCAGGGGTAAAAAAAAGTCGATATTTCAACATGTAAAAAATCGAAGTAAATGTCCTCGTGAATGCTAAAATATTTACAAACCACGAAATCTCACGAATATTTTTTTTCTATAATGGCAAGTACTGAACTTTCGTTCTTCACCTTGGAAGATGCCGGAAGTGTTGTTCATTTAACGTTACCCAGTGGTCACAGAGGCGAGCAACATTACTCACGCCACACTGCCACAAATCTCCGTTCATATGGTGGGCCATATTCACACATCACACTCAACAGATGACAGCACATAGAGAGAAACATCCATGCCCAGAGCGGGATTCGAACCCGCAGCCATTGGCTTCGCAGTTAGGCATGCTAACCGCTCGGCCACCTGACCGGCTATATATAACGAATATATAAGGTTTCTGAAGCTAGCGTACGACGCATAAAGAAGAAAATTGAGTCGGGTGACGAATTGAGTCCGAAACGAAAGAAAAGAGGAGGCGAAATCTCATAGTACGTCTAGTAATTTCGCCAGGAAATGCAGAATGCTAATTTCTAACTAATTTTAAGTAATGACCAATTTTATTCCGTGGTATAATTATCAAACAAAAAGAAATAAAAAGGGAGATTGAAAGCCATTTTAAGTATTAAATAAAATCACGTTTATCGGCTTCCAATATGTTAGCTAGGCAAGATTTACATTACTAAACACCCTATATTTTTGTTCAATTTCTTATGGAAAGTATTTTCTGTTTCAACTCTGCTTAATTTCCTTCCCTTGCATCTTGCGAGTTTTCAGAATAAGCGCCCAAAAATAATTTTTTCCATCATTATATTTTTTTAAGCAAATAAAATGGTTTATATTATTGAAGATCGAGTTTACACTTGTGAAGTTACGGCGATTTTGTATGTAAATGTATGTAAGTTGGCTTACTCTAATTGTAAATTGAAATACTCTTCGACTCAAATTCTTTGCAAATTAAGAATTAAGACTATAATCCAGTGCTCAAGTTTAATCAAATTCTGCATAAAAATCCATGACATTAATATATCACTTCTTTAAATAAGAATTACAGACGCGTTTTAAGAATTACAGACGCGTATTTGATAAGATCTAATTAGTTTCAGAGGGGAAAATATTCAGGAAATGATACTTTACTTGTTTTGAGAGTATTTTTTAAAGATTTACATTCTAAATTCCACTCTCTCAATAAATTCAAAATGGCAGGCTCCTAAAGTACATCTCTGAGGAGAGTTTAAAGCTCAGCTATTCATTTTGAGCATAAATCAATACTTTAATAACAATTTCCAGTTTTTTCCTAATTGTTTCTGCTTTGAGCTCTTTTTATTTGTATGGGAACTGACACAAGTATTACTACGAAACTAATGGCTTCTAATATTCCAACTGCTTTTGCACTCAAATAGCCGAATCTGACTTTGCCGTCATTCATTCAATTTGTATAGTGTGTAGGAGAAAGGGCATTAGTCAATAGCTTGTGAATTCCATTATTTTTGGTTTCTACTGGTTTTACGGAACTAACAATTTACTTTCAAAATTATAAGTTTTTACTGGCTTAATTTTGCTAAATTTCGTTATTTCAATTAAATGAAATTTGTTATTTTTTAATAATTTTGAGTATATTCGAATATAATATATTTGTATTGATAGATATTTTATCTAAATACTTAAATATCGAAAAAAGAAATAATAACAAAAACAAAAGTACTAAATATTTAGCAACTATTTTAAATAATCGTTGATTTCAATGCAAGTTTAGAAAAAAAAAAAAACTTTAGTTGTGTTTAAAAGCATATGATTTTGAGTATATACGAATATAATATATTTGTATTGATGGATATTTTATCTAAATGCTTAAATATCAAATTATAATTATTTAAACAGAAAAAAGAAATAATAACAAAGACAAAAATACTAAATACTAAGCATTTATTTTAAATAATCGTTAATTTCAATACAAGTTTTCATTTTTTAAAAAAAACTTCAATTGTGTTTAAAAGCATATGATACACTGAAAAGACAAGTATGGCAAAAACTACCAGAATATAGTAGTGTGTGCCAAGTTTCTGGTTCCATGAGAACAAAATGATCTGTATTTCTTAACGAAGTGACTTGGCAATGATTTTATTAAAATTAACAATAAAATATGGTTTCATAATATGCGATAAAAGTTGGTAAATGTGGTAAGCTTTGGTAGATGATTAAGAGAATGGTATAAATATCATTTATTCGTCTAACTTTACTAAATAATACTAGACACTATATGTGTGAAAACAAGAATTATCAGGAAACTATGACCATATAAAAGGAGAAATTACTAAATAATGGTTTAAATACCGTATATTTTGACTATATTAACAGTAATTAATTTTTTTTGAAATCAAAAATGTCACAACAATACAGTGCGGTAATTTTACCAGAATTATCTTTACAATATATTCATAGCATTAGTTAAATTTACATATTCATAAAAATAACATTTATTTATTGCTAAAAATACGAGTTGATATTGTCAATTTCCTTTAAAATATTTATAGCTAAAACAAATTAATTCCAACACACAAATCATGAACGTTAGCTTTAAAGAGTGAATTATTATCTGATAAAACTTTATATCATCGCCTTGTAATAAGCATTTAAAACGCATTACCATACCAAATGTCTACAAGCTATATACTAAAATCCAGGGCTGGATAAAGAGGAAATGAATTATACGTCTGACAATAAAACTGAATACAAAGTGGTTTCCTTAGGATATCAGCCAAATTTATGAAGCTCATAAATGCGTTAACAAGGCAATTAATTTTTTCTTAATTTTGCGCTGATATATTATTAAATTAAGCACGATAGAGCTTAAATATCAGAGTTTCTTTTAATTAAAAGGGTACATTTATTAAGACTTTAGGCAAAAGAATGTAGATTCGGAAGTGCGAGAAAAATTCAATTTATTAGACTTAGTAATAAAATGTTTTGGCATCGTAAAGAAGTAAAGTTTGGAAGTCCATAAACTGCTTTATATTCCCGTGTTTAATTATATTTTATTTGTGCTGAAAATTTATTTAATATACTTGTNTTAAATTTAATTTAATATGCTTTTAAAGCAAAAGAAAATAATACAATATATATATATATATATATATATTGTATTATTTCCTTTTGCTTTACATACAGGGTGGTCCTAAAATATATGTCAAAAATGCAAAGGTAGGTAGAGGGGACCTAGATAAGCAAATTTCGTATAGGATTGTGTGTACGGTAATACCGCCTTGAGCCGGTAAGGAGTCGAATTTTTTTATGTCTTTACTTGTCTTTTCAGTTTCCTTTGATTCATACTGCTTTACAAGCTAGTGCTTTAATGTGCCATTGCCGCACACACATTCCTATCCGAAATATGCTTATTTATGTCCCCTCTACCTACCTTTACATTTTTGACATATATTTCAGGACCACCCTGTATATATAAATGGAGAGTGTGAATTAATTGTAGGAATTGAAGANATATATATATTTGCGGATATAATCGTGTGGGCTGATGAAAAGATTATATCTTTTATTTTCCGGTTTTTTTAAAAAAATTTCATCCTTTTTTTTATAATCAGTTGTTTGTTATTTTTTTTCATTATTGTTTCCCCCCCCCTTTTGCATGTGTCTATAATTTTCCTTTGTTTTATCTTCATTTTGAACTTATATATATAAATTCAACGTTTTAAATTTGTTATTTTAAAGTAAACAGAAATAATTAAAAATAAGTTCTTTAAGAGTTAATGAATTATTGATATTTATCACTAGGTAAAGTTTTCTGTCGTATTTTATACTTGTTAATTAGTTAGCAAAATATTCCAGGATAAATTTTTTAAAAAAATAACAGGATAAAATATAATAATACTGTTCGCTGTTTCACTTGATACCAAAGGAATAGCATCATTGTGTTATGGTTACTTATAAAAATAAATTAGCTGTATGCTTAGTTGTTAATTGGTACTATGGCAAGTGTTATATTGAGAACTTTTAGTATAAAATTCCTACTCCCTTGTTAAGCAATTGTATTATTAGTCCTATGTAATTATATTAGTCCCATGTCATGTAATTATATTATTTTATTTTATCGACTTATTCCTTTATTTTTAACTGATTACCTTTGATTTTAAACTGATATAACCTTTGTTTTTAACTGATATAACGGATATATGTTCTGAGAGAAGTAATATTAAAATTTAGAATATTGTCATTGAACTTTTAGAAGATTTTCTGATGTTTATTACATAATAGTTACACTTAATAGATTGAGAACTTCATTTTTATAGCATAATAAAATGTTTCCTTTTAAGATTATTATTTACCTCGATTAGTCACTCAAATGTCTCTGAAACCTAAGTAATTACCTGTATTTTAAAATGAATAACTTGATGTAATTTGTCAGTAAAAGTTTCTTCAATAATAATACCTAAATAGTGGTGTTAGGTATATTTTAATGTCAGTAACAATATTTATCACAAAGCTCGACAGGGTTTATAAATCATTAGCAAATAAACCATATGAACTTGAAACTATGTTGAATTTATCTATGCTAATTGACACACTATGAATTTTGTATTAGGCTTGCATAAACAACTCTTTTATACCTTTATACCGATATGGAATTTGCCTTTAAATAACAAGGCCGGAAAAACCTTCTGAAATCGAGGAAGAAATATTCGCAAATCGAAAGTAGAAAGCATTCTCAAACCGAGGATAAATTTACCTCCTCAAGGTTTATTTGAGACTTTATAACCAGCACTGAATCAAGGTTTATTTGCGCAGACTTTTATATACTTCATTTAACACAGGAAAAGTGCAGGTTGGTCTTATCATTAATTTTCCAATAAAGAGCAAATTGTTGCATTTTAGAGCCTGAAAAAACCAAGAATGAAAAAAAAAGTCAAAAACAAATCTTGCAACAGTATGAGCTAAAAAAATGAGATTTAAAAAAAATTTTTTTTTGCATGTTTTTATTCAATCTTTGAAGAAATATCCAGGCATACTAATATTTCCACTAAGTCTTTTTTTTTTTAAAAAAAAGATTAAATAGTCAACCCTCATTTGCCAAACAAATTAAAATACAACGTTTGCCGTACAGTTGCCTGCTATTTGGGACGTCATAACTCTTTTCAATTTCACGAAATCATTACTCATTTTTAAAATCATACTGAATTTAAAACAATAAAATATTATTACTGTTTATTAATCTTTAATTTTGTTATTAATTAAGTTTCTAATTTTTTTACTTCTTGTTATTTCATCTTTGAATCCTTATCTGTGAAGTCCATTGGTGTCTAACAAGAAATACAACGAATGTATTTTAAATAAGCTTTTAGAAACATAGTAATACTAACGCAGAATGCGATATTTGTTTTCATGATTATATGGAAACACTCTTCTTGAATATTAGAAACTTTTTCTAAATGTTGAAAAAAGTAGTTTGAACTCTCCCTGACGTTAAAAAAATTATATCATTACATAATTTAATGACGTATGAACGTATGAAATTACGGTATTAAGTACCAGCACTTTGAGTGCATTGTTCTTAAAATAAATTCTAACAAAAAATCTAATATTCTGGTAAGAATCAATTTTACGGTAAAATAATATTTTAACGTTAATTAATTTTACGAAATTTGATCTGGAACATTTTATAGTGTATTATAGCATCATGATTCAACATCAATCGGTGTGTTCTATCGGTATCTTAGTAGCTTCAATCTAATCCAAATATATATTTATCAATATATTGATAATTATTAAAATTTTAATCACGAAGTAAACAAATTAAAATCATGAACATCGAGGCAACATTTTGACAACTGAGAATAATCAACTAACTACCAAATTGTTTGCTCTTATTTTTTTATGAGACAGAAACTGACTAATTATTCTACTTCATTTAAAACAAAATATTATAACAAGAGACAGATTCTTAATCTAAATTGAAAACTACAAACAAACAATGCTTTATTAATAAATTTATTTGTTCCTAAATCTTTTTCTATTTCAAATACAGTGATACACGAAAGTCAGCATACACCTTTCAAAATTAACAGAAACTTATTTATTTCAAATATTTACCTAAGAATTGAATTCAATTTAGCTTAAATTGATTAGAAATAAAAAATTGATGAGCAAAAACAGCAGTTTTTTTATCATTAGACATAAAATAATATAAAATATTGGAGAATCAGTCATTTCGCAAGTCACGAAAGTGAACATACAGGAAATTCTACGTTTGAAATTTCCTTATTTCAATATTTAGTTGGTCCACCTTTTGAATTTTAAACAGCTCTCATACGATTAGGCATTGAATAGACCAGTCCTTCGGTTACAGTGCGGGGGATTTATTGCCATTCTTCAAGCAATGCCTTTTTAAGATCATCTTTGCTTTTAATTTGCCTTTTTCTGATACTTCTGTCCAGTTCATCCCATAAATTTTCGATAGGATTCAGGTTGGGGCTTTGAAGAGGGGAGTGCAGTTGTCTTGGAGTGTTGTACAACAGCCATTCCTTGACATCACCAGCTGTGTGCTTTGGATCCTGATCTTGTTGGAATATCCAGTCATTTCCTATGCCTAATTTTCTCACTGATTGCTTCAAACTGTTTTTCAATATATTCAAATAGACAAAACGATCCATAGTGGTTTCTATAAAGACTAAATTGCCAACACCTGAAGCTGAAAAACAGCCCCAAACCATTACTGAACCTCCGCCATGTTTTACTGTAGGAATCAGATTCTTCAATTCTAACTCTGTTTCGGGTTGTCGCCAAACTTTTTGCTTACCAACCCAGCCAAAAATGTTAAATTTAGATTCGTCTGTAAAAATAACTTTGCTCCAGTAATCGAAATTATCGTTTTCATGAAGATGCGCAAATGCTAATCTTTTGTCTCTATTGGCTTTATTAATGAGAGGTTTTTTACGAGGAATTCTGCTATTATATCCTTCTTCTCTCAAGGCTCTTCTAACACATTCTGGATTTACATCAGTTTCTTTAACCTTTTCAAGATGTTTGGCTATGTCTACTGCACTAGTTTTCGGATTATTACGAATTGTTCGAATGATTTCTCTTTTATCTCTACCGTTCAATTTTGGTGGTCTACCAGTACGAGGCAAGTTTTCCGTAGTTTTTGTCAAATTATATTTCCTTATTATTCCTTGCACTGTAGCTCTACTTCTACCAATAATTTGACTTATTTGATTGAGTGATTTTGCCTCATTTTTCAATTTAATAACCAGTTCTCTCATTTCTAATGATGTTTCAGTTCTTTTAGTTGCCATTTTAAAATTAAAGAAATAAATTTCATTCAAAAATCTCCTCTAAAGCTTATATAAAACAAGGCACAATTCTTACAAATATATTAAGAGAATAAAAAGATGTCCAAATACCTGCAAAAATCTATTTAATTCCAACTGTATGCTCACTTTTGTGTGTTTGAAAAACGCATATTTTTAACTTAATCTGAAAATGATTATGATAATCTTAAAATTTTTTATATCTATTAGACACATAATGATTCAAATGCATACTGGTAGCTACACGAATGAGAAAAAGAAATTTATTTGCATTTTATTTCAAAAAATGGGAAAATTTGCAAGTGTATGCTGACTTTCGTGTATCACTGTAAGTGGAAAAGTTTATTAACTTTTTAATTTGAAAAGTTTTTTTCATCAATGTTATTATTGAAACATTTTTGTCAAGTTTTAAAATCTAAAAGATTTGAACGTGACTTTCCTTTAAAATCCATTTTTAAACTTGAGTGAATTTCATAAATTCTTTAAATATACTAATTATATTTATGACAGAAATAACCTTTATTAATTAGTTTTATATTCTTTCGCACTGGAATAAATGTAACAGAAATTTTCCTTAATATATTTTCATTTATCTCAATTTCGAAAATGAACGGATATTCTAAACAGTTGTTAAAAATGAGAAAATTTGCAATTCAATACAAATGGTACTGAGTTAAGAAACAACACGATTTAAGAAATAATTTAAAAGGAAAAAAGAAATTTATTTCTAACTTTTTTAGACGTTTATTATTTAAATATTAAACTATTTGACAGACTTTATATTTAATTTTATTTTGTGTAGTAAATGCGTTATATGATTTGAGCAATATATATATANGCATTAAATATAGTCATTAAAATTTTTAAAAATGAAATTAAGAAAAATTAATAGTTAGTAAATAAAAATTTAGACATTGTATATATATATATATATATATATATATATATATTTGCATGATACATTGTTATGTTATATTGTTCACTCTTTCTTCAAAGCGTAATCACGTACGAATATGTTTACACGGCATTTAATTCCAATTTTTTTTTGGAATTTTTATCTCATAATTTAAATGTTACATTTAATTGCATTTTATTTATACATTTTCAATACAGATAATTTCAATACCAAAATTTCATTGTCCATTAGTAATTTTCATATACAATTTGATTTAAAAGAATTATTATTTTTTAATTAGTATTTCTATTACATTGCTCTTCACCGTAAACTACAAAATGTCCTATTGAATTTTGAAGCATAATATCGATATCTTTCGTAAGAATAAGGTTAAAATTTTCTTCTACTTTAATAAAGTGGGAAATACACCAAAGAGCCATTACATTATGACCACCCCCCCATCTATAACAGTGGGCTCGCCCAGGTTTTCATGGTTTATCGCCCAGGAACAATGTTTTCATCGGGCACATTAGGACCCATAATCCTCATAGAACAATCCTTGACGTCAGTAAGCTACTTGAACATAGATGGTGTTTACCAAAACGATAATGCATCATGTCATAAGAGTCGAATCGTCATGGATTGGTTCCAGGAACATTCCAGTGACTTTCAAGTCATGTCTTGGCCTCCAAATTCACCTGAATCTGACCTTAATCCAATAAAGCATTTGTGGTCCTACTTGGAAAACCAAATTCGTGCTGCCACGCTACCCCCTCGCAATGTGAGGGAATTGCAGGACCAGTTGGTGAGCGCTTGGTACCAGATGCTTATCAGCACCTTGTGAATCAATGCCACTGAGGGTGCTAGCAGTTTTGAGGGCTAAAGGTGGTCCTACATGTTATTATCAGGATAGTCATAATGTAACTGCTCTTCGGTGTATATCCATAATATCGGTATCTTTAATCATAATGCAATGAAAATTTGCTGCAAGCTGAAATATAGGTGAGAAATATATCCATGACATCGTTATCTTTAACTTGAATACGAGGAAAATTTTCTGCAATCGTAATCAGGATTCCATTATATAGGCATTTTTAAGGAAAATTATCTACAGCCTTAATAAGGTGAGAAATGTATCCATGATATCAATATATTTAATCATAATACGGTGAAAAATTGCGGCAAACTTAATAAAGTTTGAAATATATCCAGGTTTACGCTTCCATGTAAATTAAAGCTGAATGTAGGTAAATTAAGCTAGGATTCCTTTTTAAGCCAGGATTTTTAAGCTATGATTCTTTTTTAAGGCAGATTTTTTAAGATAGGATGAGGTTCAATTCAGCATTATATTAAGGTTTGTAGCAAATATGGATGACATTCAATAGAACAAGCAATAAAACTTCTAACTGTGTAATAATTGGGGAAATCCATTCAAGGATAAAGTCGTAAAAATATTGATAGCTAACAAAATAGTTTGTCTTTTTGATATAAATGCAATATTTACTATAAACATGAGACAGGAAAGTATTCGATAGGGAAATAAAAACTAATAGAGCTGTCATATTTGTACACTGTACACTCAGGTACACTCAGAATACCGGTAATTTTTGACGTACAATCTATGGAACATGTTAGAAATAAAAAATAAGATGCTGAAATTTTTACACTAACAATTACAAGAGCCGTGGTGGTTCAAGGGATAGAGCGTTTGCCTCCCGTTGAGGAGATCTTTGTTCGAATCTCAGTGATTTCTGATTGATATGAATTCAGCACCCGGCTCGGACCAAAAACAGTGATGACGTATAATATCCTCTGAGTAGTCGGATCTTGGGCTAGAGTTCTCTTGCCATCAGGCTAATGGTAGGAGGTTTTACGTGACTTTCCTCATCATGTAAAGCAAATGCGGGTTTGTTCCATCAAAAAGTTCTCCACGAAAGCAACATTTCTCCCAATACTTGATCCTGGAGAGCTCTTGCTTTCTGGGTTGGGTCCAAAATTGCAAGGGCTATGGACTTGGACATGGGTAGTCGTCAACTCGAAATCTGGTCAGCTGTTCAACGACGGTTATAAAAGTAATAATTACTGTAAAATCACTGAATAACTCAAATTAAGCTAATGCTACTGGGGAAATTATGTATAATATTTTACTGAAAAAATGAATTTTACAGTAAAGTAGATTTCACGGATGATGCCACCAAAGTAACGGTTCCTTATATAACGAATTCGATCCCAATTTTCTTTACAGTGTTTTGATAAGTTTTTCTTTTATGGAGGCTAATTTAGATCTCAGTTAGAACTCATTGAACAGGAAAATTATTGAAATGGAACATGACGGTTAAAAAATGTTTGAAAAATGAATATATAGTAAAATTCAAGAACTACTTGAAGTCACGAAAACAGCTTCGAAATAAGTTATTCACTTCAACAGCACCACGATATTTCAGCCATTTTAAGCAAAATGACATGTAAATATAATTCAGTTTCACAACTAGCAATTTTTATCTCTAAAGTCAGAAAGTAAGTTTGCTTCTAAACAAACTAAATCTGTAGGGTTAGATAACATTTTTATTTTTTAACTCTAAAACAATAACATAGAAGCATCAAAATTTGCATAAGGCTTTAATAGAGACGTGCCGGTTGATTTAAATGTTGAGTAATGAATTTCAACCCACTAACACCTGCTACATGGTGTATGTTTTTAAAGAAACCAAAAAAAAATCCACTCATTTGCTACCAACACGCAAGATTGTCATTAACAAAACTTATTATTAACTTCTCTTTACAACCTTCCTTGGCTACTTTTCCATTTAACATCCTATGTTGATGACGCCAAGTGGTGAAATTTCACTCGATCTCCAACCATCAGTTTTCACGCAGATTTAGAAAGAAAGGTTGTGATTACGATGTTCGCTATAATTTTCTTCATTTTCCAGTCAGTTTTATTTTTAAAAATGGGGCTACACCCGTTTGATTAGGGGGAAAAAAACTAGAAATAGATAGTTTGTAAGTGTTGTTTTCCGCGACTAAATTTACTTTGACATTTATTTGCTTTTTGACAGATTTTGTGTTATTTCTGAAAATGAAGGTGTTTTGTGAATATTTAAGTATTAAACATATTGTTTTCCACAGAAGTGAAAACAATCTCGTGATAGTTTTTGTTGGATCATTTCTTTTCTAAAATAATGTGATAGGGTAGTACTAAATTAAATTAATGGTTTTTAAGCAAAGAATTTCTTAAATATTCATTTAAATATTTTTCAGAAAAATTTAATAATGGCAATAATGCAAAGCCGTTGCTATTTTAGGAAAAGCTTTAGTAAACATTTCTTTCAATTGATTGATGGAAAAGAAAACATTTAATGGACGATATGAAACTTCAGAAATTTTTTATTTTACTCTTTAACTGCACTAAACAATATTTTCAAAATAAATGTATGGTTATATTTTTGAAGTGGCCTCCAAGAATGAAGTTTTAATATATATATATATATATATATATAGCTTTTTTGCTCATTCATTGATAACTGAATCTGTTATTATAACGTGTGTTGAGATCAGATAGTATAACAAAAATATTCTTCATTCATTTAAATATATCATAATAAATAGTCTTATTTGTACAATTATTACTAAGAAACCTTGTATATCACAATAATTTTTTAAAAATGTACTATATAGTACAGTTTGAAGAGCCGTCAAGTATTGTAAGTGTAAAATCCTGTTCTTAATTTTATTTCGTAACTATGCAATAAAAATTTAAATGATCATNACAAATAGCTCTTCCGTAATTTCACTTGAATAGCTTCCGTCTAATTTTATGTGTATTTCTAAAAAATTAATTTACCAAAGCACACAGGAATTATTAATATGTTTTTCACTTAAAATTTTTCATGAAATTAACCTTTTAAACTTAATCAATGGCAGTGCATAATACGCTTTCAGTGAACAATGTACTCCTTTGAGAATTTCAGATAAAATTAAATTATGTTTTCAGCAATGTGCAAGAGCAGAAATGGAAAAAGTCAGCCTGTTTCGAGCGCATAAATCAGCGCTTATTATCAGAACTATCCAACAAGTAAAGCTAATGCATTTCTAGATTGAAATATATATATTTCGGCATCGTTATCTTATCATTATCTTGGCATTTCCGGCAAAATTAAATTTCTAGTGCACTTTAGCATCCAAAGAGAGTCTCGGTGCTGCCATCTAGTGTGGCAGAAACTAGACGTCCAAATAAACATGGCCAACGGTATCTCACCCATTGTGGTGGTCCTGAAAGAGTGGATACCACTTCTGGAGAACGCACTAGGTCTGCTCATCGGGAAGATAGATTGTGCAGCTCATAGGAAAAAAAATCTTATCATTATTAATTTCAAATGAACATATTGTTCAGAAATAAGACATTTTACGCTGTTGCAGCATGTATGTGGTTGATATCTCATCTGCTGTATTTCTTTACGCGTCAAACCTGGTTAATAAGTCACATTAAAGAAAGTTAACCAATGATTATATCCAGATTTATAACAAAGTACTTACATTGTACACGTAAGTAAACATGATTACTCTCTCCTTGTCCTTCACTGTTTGTTCCTGTGCAGCTGTATCGTCCCCTGTTCCGCCTTTGTACTTTTTGAAGAACTAGTGACTGGTTACTGACGATCACACCAGCAGATATATTTGTAACAAGTTCCTGGCCTTCGAATCGCCAACCAGTTTCATGGACCCATGGTGAAGATTTGATGGTGCACTCGAAGTAAACATCGTTTCCTTCTAGTATGTTTGAATGTCGAAGTTTGCTTCCAAGTCTGAGACTTAGTTGTGGGACAACTAAGGAGAAAAAGTAGAAATTAAGTTACAAAAGAAAATACTTAATTTTGATGCGTTAAATTATCAGATGGTATTTCAGAAAATTTTATATCGTCTGTATTTATATACAAATGCAAAGCTTTCACCTCATCACTAATTCTCCTACTTCCTATGAAGTTGAAAAGCTATTAACTTGAAGCACGTCCTCAAAATAAAATAGCTTAAAGAGTTTCATTTCAATATTTTGTAATTATCATGGTAATTAACCTAGTTGACGGCAATGCTAAGTAATATATTTTTACCAGGATTGAAGTTTCAAATTTGGACCATGTGTTCATTATAGGGTAATAAATAAAACCTAAAAAAATTCATTTTGATATTTATTAAAATTAGGCTAATTTGGGGGAAAGTATCTTAATTGACAGTAGTACTAAATTTATCATATTTTCCCAAGATTGAAATAATGTGTTTAAAGTCGACTAAAGATCAGACACATTACATAAAATGTGTGTGGTGCTCTTAAAATGTTCATTTTAATAATATAAGGCCCATTTCTTCACTTACAGTGCTTCGTGTCTTGATTAAAATCCCAAAATGATTGTTTATTATTCAAGTAAAAGTCACGAATAAAAAAAAACAATTCTTTATACTTAAATTACAAACTTCCATAAATGTTTTCTTCAATTTTTTTACATGCTTTTAAATTAAAATGTCAATTAGAAACAAATAATTCCGCTATAGTGAATTTTCGTCTTCGTTGATAGTTAAGCGACTAGTAAAGTAAATATTATAGCTAATTAAATTAAATTTGCAATTAAAGATTGGAATTCTGGCTTACTCAAACATAATAAACTAAATTGCATTTTTTAGGAGGAATATATTTATTTTTTGGAAATATCATCACTTTTTCTATCTGGAGTCTCTTACATGCAGCCAACGACGCTGCACTTAATTGAATTATTTTATCAACAGAGAAAAAAAACTCTCGTCACTAAAATCCAACAATAATCAAATTAACTATTTAATTCTACTGTATTTGAATAAAGAGAAAAATCATTTTGTTATTGCACGTATTTTTAACTAAGTTGGATATTTTGTTACGCATTAGTTCTTGTTTGATTAAGTTTAGTTAATTAAACAAGTTAAGTTCAGTTACTTCAGTTTCAGTTCAGTCTCAAGTTTCTTATTTCCGACTCATACTGCATTAAAACATTCTATTTTACTTTAACCATTTTTTAAAAATATTCGGTCATTCTTAAGATAGAAGGAAAAAAGTACAACATGCAAATTACCATAAGGATATGAAGATAGAGTTTAAGAACATAACTAATGTTATCATTTTACAAAAAATTCAATTTTGCAACTATTTAATGTAGTACTAGTCGATTCTTTTATTATTAAAAAATGTCAAACATCTATTTCAGTCTAAAATACTCAGCCGTATAGTACATTTCGACTGATACGAAATAAAGCTGAACCGAGAATTTCTCATAAGGACAGGATGTCATATTTATAAATCTATGATAAGAAATTCCCATGAAAGGTAAAGGGGCGGGCTCAAGATATTGAGGTGAAAAAGCAATCGCATCCCACGCGTCTCTAGCCTGGGGATCATTTGTCAGCTACTTGCAAATTTAAGCTTCGCTGATGGGTTGAGTGCTCTAGAAGCTCCGAGAATTTTATTGCTTTATTTTAAAGAGAGATTTGGGACATTGGAAAATGTGATTTAGCTTCCAAAAAGTGTATTTCCAGGCTTTTAGTTTAGCATGAAAATCCTGGAGTAATGACAGTCTCTGGAGAGAGGAAAATGATAATACAAAAGAAAACAGAAAAGAAATTTTAAAGAGAAAACTTCCATTCGAAGTAGGGGAAGCGGCAAGAAAGGGGGATGTTTGAAGCGTGGTGAATTGCAGTTTTTGTAAATTTTGATTCTAACAAAATCGAAGGGAGCTGTAAACGAGTAAAATGAATAGTTTTGCATATGAATAGCAGTTTTAGCTCTCATGAAAATTGACGACGTAAATCTGCTTATGATAATTCAAGTAAGTGAAGAACAATTTTTGTAAAAGAATAGTCAATTGGAACATGTGTTGTTTTAATGTATTTGAATTTTTTATTGAAGGGTGAATCAAAATACGCTTTAATTGGTATGGAAAGAATTATTCTTCTATTATTTGTTACATAGCAATTTATATTTTGAGTATATTTTAATGAATGGAAAAAAGCACATATTATCCGAAGTTTTCAGGCATCGAAATGAAGAAATAGTCGTAAAAGTAAAAGAAAATTTACTATTCATGTTCATATATATATATANATAATTGATATTAAAATAATATTTCATTTGATTCTGATGATTCCTTCATGGTGTTGCATTTTCTACAAACAGCAGTTTAGTTTTTAATTCCAATTACATATGAAAATAGAAGATCATGAAATTTACATTATATTTTAAATTTTTTTGTTTATTACTGAAAAACTTAGTCTATTATTGTTTTTCTATGAACAATTTTGAATGAAAATATTTGTTCATTTTTTTTTGTAAATTCAATTGCAGAATAGCAAGGAAATGAAACAAACTGAAAGACATGAGTCTTAAACTGCCTTGCCGCTATTTGTAAATGTAACATGCAACTTTATGTGTTTATTTGTTAAAAAATTTTAAACTACTACGCCTGAAAACAAGTTCTATACTGTCAAATGAATTCTATTCATAAGTTACTGTAATCAGTCATTTTTTGTTATTAAACGTTATGTCTTTGCATTTTAAAATTTACAAGCTCAAATCTTTTACTTGAAATTTCTGCTTTGGAATAAATTGAAACTTCTTTTTGTTACAATAAAGGAAAATAAGAGCATAATAATTATAAAATTGCTTTATATTTTTTCAAATAAGACATACTTTGATTATTTTATATGCCATTCGATTTCCCGCATACATACAAAATGCAAAAATTTATAATTTGTAATGATTAAACAATTATATAGTAAGTTTAAATAAAGTTATATAGTGAGATTAAATATATAACTTAAAAAAAATGTGTGGTCCACATAATATTCTCTGGTTTGTACTATCAGGAGTGGAAAAGAAAAAATAATCTGTCGATTGATATTTATTTACCGAATTTGTTGCTGAATGACAATTGCAAGATACTGAAAGAATCTTAACTCAGTATTCATTTGCACTAAATTGTATGAAATTTAAAGCATGCAATATTTTGAAATTAATTTTGCGCTTGCATAAGAAATATAAAATTATACATTTAATAATGATTATAGAATATATGATTTGCTATTAAATATATAGCTTTAAAACGAGTGCTGTGAAGCCATGATGGACCCAGTCTCTATTTCGTGCTATCAAACGTAGTAAAAAAAGAAAAAAAAATATCGATAGATATTTATACATTGCATTTCATTGCTATTGAATTTTATTGCTAAACGAGAATTGCAAATATTTATATAAAAATCTGAACTCAGCATAAATGTGCATTAAATTTCAAATTTCACATCATTTTAAATATGGCATATTTTAAAATTAATTTCAAGCGTACATAAAGATATAAAACAATAAAATATGTTATGATTATTGAATAAAAGAAAGGTAGAATTTTCGAATAAATAAATAATTTAAAAAACCATGCATGGTGTGAAAACATAAGTGCTTGTAAGACCACATAATATTCTTTGGGATGTTCTGTCAGACGTAGTACAAAAAGAATATAAAAATCATCGATCGATATTTATATATTGAATTTTATTGCTGAATAACAATTGCAAGATACTGAAAGAATCTTAACTCAGTATATCGGATGGTATGGCTTGAACGGAAAGCAAAATGACTACTAACCATAAAACGTGATGGACTATCGTTATGAATATTACATATCTGAATATACAAGAATAAAGAAAGATCACTTTTAGAAAGAGATATGACTTTGGAGGTAGAAAAAAGTATTTTATTTCGAATTACGATACAGCATTTCGAAATAAACATGGAATTGTTCTTTTTTATTAGATAAGGGAAGTGTAAGCTAGTTTTGTTAGAATTTTATAACTAATGGTGATATTACTCAATACTCAAACTGGATGATCACTTAAGGCTTTGGTCAAATCTCCTTGTATCTAATTAACGTATTTTGATCGTTCTCCTTCTCTACAAAACGGTAATTCGTTTTAGAACTATGATGCCGAGGATAGCAGGATCAGTTTCAAAGAAAGGCAAAGAGTTGGTCAACAATAAATTTTTCAAAAGTTCTTTTTTATTTTAAAAGCTAATTTTTTAACTATTGGTCAAATGCTAAAAAAATCATGTATGTGTTGTTAAATAGGGTAGTAAAGGAAACGGTAAGCTATTATTTATTACAAATCATTTCGACATACAACTAATTTACCTCAAACCATAAATATAAGTGAAATTAGACTAAAATGCTAAAGTTGTTTCAAAATTAGAAAAATATGCGTTATAACGATACAAGAAAGCTAAAACTACGCAAATTGAATTTATTTTCGAATAATTTTCAGTAGTTACCATCTAGAAATATAAAAAAAAAAATACTAAGGTAACAAAGTATGGTCAAAACTAGCAGAATATGGTAACATTTAATCGTGTTTATGGCTCAATGGGAGCATCAAAAAGCACGGTAGTTTTTACCGAAGTGCTATTGTAATGAGTTTAGTAAAATTAAAAATAAAATCTGGTTTAAAAATATATGATAAAATTTGGTATATGTGGGGAAATTTGGTAAATTTGTGGTATAAAAAACATTCATTCGGTTGAATTTACTTTTCAGTTTTGTGTTTTTGGTTAAATGTGTGGTAAAAACAATTATAATTTTGAAAATTAGAGTTTTTTGGTAAACCGTTACCAAATGAATAATTAAAAAAACCATATATTTGGATTTTATAAACCAGAATTATTTTTTTAACAAGAAATATCATCTTCATATAGCAAGGTAATTTTATTAGAATATTTTTTCTTCATTTCTGTCATGAAAAAGTAATACAGTAAATTGGCGTAATTATGCTCATAATAATAATAAACAAATATTTCGCACATAATTATGGTAAGAAAAAATTTTATTGCAAAATTGATCACCCAAAATATTCATCACACAAAATATTTATCAATAAAATTATAAAGTTTCTATTGCTAACTTAATATTCAATATCATTGCGTTTTGAGTAACATTAGTTTTCAAGATTCTTAAAAAGTTTAAATAAGGGGTAAATTTAAAACAAAAGAGTTTCATTCACTACTTTTCAAAATTTTTTAAAATGATATCTCATTTTCCAGTAGGAAATAATTTTAGGAAAGTGTACTAGTTTGACTCAGTTGTATTAAGCAATATACTGAAAAACATAAATTGAATTTAGAGTTGTCAGCGTTTCAAAATTTTTTTTCTGAAGCTTTTTTAAAAATTATAGAAATTATGAGCATTTGAAGTAATAATTTTAATATTAAGTAGCAATTTGAAAAAAATAATTATCGGAGCACTTTTTTTTCCGAAATTATTTATTAAAATTAAGCAATGAGTTAAAAAAATGCCAAAAAAATTACTAATATTTCTTTGAAAAAAATATTAAATAAGATATGAGAGTTTAGAATTATAATTTCAGTTATAAGTATTAATATCGAAATGCAATTTTTTTAAATACCTAGTTAGTGTTAAATATTGCATTAAAAATGTCGATTTGAATAACGTAAAAATTAAAAATACAATAAGAATCTAGCATAGGTATTTTCTTGGTATTAGAATTTCTATAGAGAGTTTTAAAGAATTCGTAAATAAAGTCCTGAGTAAAGCAGACGGATATTAAATAAAGTATATTTAATTAAAAAAATTGCAGTGACATCAAAATTCATTGATAATTACATAACTGTTACAAAACACTTGTATCAAAGTCATCTCTCCCAATAATAAAACTTTGTAGTCATGCATTCAGAGCATTTAATTTACAAAATTAAAGATGGTATAAAATTCAGTAAATGAAATATCTAATCTTTGAGCCTTAAAACGGCATTCTATTAATATGTGAGACAATAGGAAAATAAATTTGTTTTCACACTATGTATGTCATTTAAATGAAAGAAGAAACACATTTCGATACTAACATCATTGACAACAATGATCATTCCATAAAGCAAAGTAATTCGTTTGAATACGATGCATAATTACACATTACCTAAAATAATTAATGATTAACTTTTAAGTCGTAAAATTCAAAGACACAATGGAACTCATTGATCCATTTATCAAGAAAATATAAATAAAAATTAAGAAAAATCGGTCATTAAAGCAAATATTTATTTCTGAAATCATTAAAATATCAAATTCTCTTATTCAGGTTTGAATTTAACAAACCGTGACAATTAAAAGAGGAAAACGACGATTCGGTTTAAATGCAAAAAAAAACTTTTGTGGAAACATTTGAATTTACATTTCTTTTAATTATTTACTTTATCGCAACCTTCGCTTTAGAGAGAAATGATCTTTGATACTTAATTCATACTTTTCCGGGAATGTTGCGGCATTTTTACCTGAATTTGTAAACTATGCTTACGTTACTCTAAAAAAAGTGATTATATTACTTTTCTTTTGTGAGTGTTTTGTACAGAATTAAGCTAGCCTTTTCGATTTAATGACTCCAATAAATGTCAAACCGAATTATTACCGTTCCGCAGAGAAAAAAACGAAAGATTTATGGTAACCGGAGATTTTATACAACCGATAACGGGGTCTAGTAAAATTTCAGAAAAGTGCATTAAGGCTTAATCAGAAAATTTTGTTTATCTTTTAAAAGCTCGCTTTTAAATAAGGGGTTTATCTTTCATCGAGTAACTGAACTTTTTTTTAGAGTTTAACATCTTTTTATGATAGGAAAGAGGAAATGTTAGTTAAAAATATTGTATTCTGTTAGCGAGTTTTCGCTTTGGTTCAACTTCTTCGATTTTAAGTAACTTTAAGATATTTAAACTTATTTATAGAATGTAAGAGGATGTTTCTTTTGTTAGTGAAAACATGAAGTTTAAAAACTTTGTATCATAAGTGGTTCTTATTATATACATGTATTTATTTTTAGAATACTATAGAAAAATTTCGTTTTGGAGTTTATTACGCTTGGTAGTTATGCATGTTATTACTTATTCTAAAAGAATTTCATGAGAGACTCAAAGACAGGCATTTTTGTTAAAAAAGTCATTATTTCTATATTCTAATTCACTTAAAATTCGACAACAATCATATGAATTATAATAAGAACTTTTATACTGTTTCTGATGCGCCTGTTTCTCTATTTTAACTTCAAATGATCAGCAATCCATTTTTCTTGTTTGTGCAAAAGAGAGCGCATACAGTCTTAGTCTATTGAAGACTTTAGTCTATTGATGACTTTATACTCTTTTACTTTTCTTGGTGAAACACACCTTTAAACTTACTTAGGCAATTAAAATGAATCATTTTTTTACGAAATTCAAAAGTCTCTTTATTTTCACAAACTCATATTGGATATTACATTTTCTTAGCAAGAGTTAAGTTATATGTTAAGTAAGTTTTCCCCGTTATTGATGTTATTAATATTGTAAGTAGCTTAGAGCTGAATTAAGTTTCAGTTTGAGCTTTGTTAAAATAGCTTTGGATTAAATGATACTTCAAAAAATAAATTTAGTGTTTGTTTATTGTTTTTATTGTGCTAAAATGCGTCGTAACAAAGAGGATAGTTTTAGCACAATTAAGACATTTTAATATTCAAAGAATATTTTCACAATTCAAAATTAAGATTATTCAGCTTTGTTAATTCTTATATTAAGAGAATATTAAATTAATATTTTTCAGTTACTTAACTTTTTAAACAAATTGTGAAATTTTAGAATAATCACGTTAAAAAATTCAACTGCTAATAGAAATCACGTCAACTAAAATGCTGCTTTACTTGTATAACTGATGGTTATCCATAAAAAGTGAGGTAAAGTTTTATTTTGCTGTCTACTACCTATGTAAATTTTGTTCAATAACATTTTAAGCTAAAAAAATTTTGCCAAAATAAGAGCTTTATAAGTTTACTAGACATTTAATTGCTCGTTATTACGTAAACTAAGCAAACATCAGAAGATGCTAATTAATAAATTATAAAAGAATAGTAGATGATGAACTAAATTTACTGCAATAAATTAAATGTCAATGGGCTTAAATATTCCTTTGTTATCATTTTAAATATAACACATTTATTTTCAGATATACTTATTTCAATCATTCTTTTATATCAAATGTTTTCTAATAGGGATTTTCATCGCTGTTTCACTATTGACTTTTATTACTCTATGTTGTTTCTCTAAACAAACCCTATATGGAAATGTCTAAACTGATAATTTGATATATTTATTAATTTTCTTATGTTATATACAATTCCAAGCGGCAAATAAATATTTGAAATTAGAAAAAAAATGATTTCGAATAATTTAACTTTTGTATCATTTACCCACTATCGAAAATTAATTTCAATCTATTCATTATTTTTAAAACTTCTTTCTCACTAAGTATCAATACAAATTCTACTTTCTCACTAAGTATCAATACAAATTCTACTTTCTCACTAAGTATCAATACGAAAATTCACTAGGTATTAATAAAACTTTTTTTATACAAATAGAAATATTTTTTTACATAATTTATCTCAAACTTCAAAATTTTAACAATTTGTTTTAACCAAGTAAACCTCTGTAAAAACACACCAATTGCAATTTGTTGTTACATTTGTTAGATCTTCGTATGCAGTGAAATTTTAATTGAATCTGAATCACCCCCCACAAATTATTTTGTGTTATATTATTTATATCTGAATCTGAATATATTTTTTATTATATTTTTCAGGTTTAATATAGATATGAAGAAATAAACGAATGCAGTTTCATAATCAGTAGATGCGGTGATATTTCATTAAAGTACTCTCATATTGCATGAATGAAATGAAACTGAAAATTTAAAAAAGAAAAAAAAAATGGTAGTATTGAATTTTTAGAGACGAGTATTTGGTAGTGTAGGGTGTTTGAATCAAAAACAAAAACATACATTTGAAATGCATTACTTTCTTCATATGTTCAAATCTGTTTAATTTGAAAACTCATTTACGCATTAATATCTAGTTTTATGAATAAATTGCAATATGCTTTGAAAACAATACGAATTTATGAAGAAAAAAAGTTAATAAAATCGTATCGATATGTGTAAAATGAGATATTTATTCCTTATAATTTTCCCTGGAAAAAATAAATAAAATGGGGTTCGTATTTAAAATAAATCCTGCAGATGCGTGACGCGAACCCAATGTTCGGGATTAAGATACCAAGCATAAAATATTTAATAAGATTGTTTGTTTTCACAGCGAAGAGGTGAAACTAGAAGTAAAGCTAGAAGCAAACAGGATTATTTTGGTGTGAGATGATGAAACCCACATTCCTCTTTCGACCACTCTAATTTTCTCTACGGGTGAAAATATTTAAAACATGCTTTAAGGAAATAGTAGGATATGCTTATGTTATAATTTTACTATCTAACAACTAGCTTTTTAATTGTAAATGGTTTTTAAACATGTTTTCAGCAAATGTACAAAAAATTGAAAATTTTCCATGTCAATATCTATTTATTTGAAAATTAGTTTAATGTGATGTATTTGCAATTTATTTTTATGATGTTTATTTCGTATTTTTTTTAAAAAAGGATTTTTTTTTAAATTTTAGGTATTACAGGCTAAGCTTAATAGTTTTACTATTACTAGTACTAAATTTATCTAGGGTAAAAAGCATTTTTCGCGTTAGTTAAAGACTTGATTTTAAAATAAATACTTAAATATTTCTGTTTTAAAAAGTTGCAATATTCTTTAATGGGTAAGTAAAAAATCACATATAACAACTATAAATGAATTTTCTGAAAACTACAATTGCATTTTTTAGATATTCCAATTCTATGCCATCAAAATAGGAAAAAGATTAGACATACAAAAACACTAACTGATACCTCCCCCCATCAGAGTTCGAAAATTATACTAAGAGTAATTTAAAATTTCAATTTTAATCGGGCATACATTTTTATCTTTACTCAACCCATCAGGCATGTTACTATTTCCTCAAAAATACCGTAAGATACCGACGACGCGCACACTTTTTAATCAAACTCGCCATGATGCCAGATGTTGTATACAAACGGTACTAAAAAGGTTAAAAAAAATAAAGAAATACTTAAAACTAAAAAGGTTCAAAAAGGTTAAAAAAAATAAAAAAAATACTTGCCGATGATACTCAATATTTCCGATATTAATGTTTTTTTTTTAATAATAATACACTGAATTTACTTCATTAATGTTTGTTCATGCTTAGCAATGAAACAATATTCCCAATATTTAGCATGCTTAATGCCTATCAAAAAATACCTACTTCTTTTATATTAATGCTTAATTTTTATGCTTAAGATTAAAGAAAAGTGTTGATATAATGTTATTTTTGTCTTTCCTTCTTTATAAATTATGCAGATCAATAATTAGTTAGATTAATGATAGGTATATTCATGTGGTTTTTGTTATTTCGGTAAACATTTACCAATCCTGATAACAATACTTCTTTTTAATTAATTATATTCTGCATTCTCTTCATCGTTGTGTATTAAGGTTTCGTATAAAATACCAATTTTACCTCTTTGCTATTAACGCTAAATGATTCAAAATTGTACTTAAAATAAAAATAAAAGTGTTGATATAATGCTGGTTATGTCATCTTTTTTCTGCAGATTATTAAATTGCTTATTTGGCTTAAAACAGAAATATAAGCTACATGCATATATTTTTGTCAAAATATATTTGTGAAAAATGTTTGGGTAAGTAAAAGTTTCTCTTGCTAACAAACTGGTTCATCAGAGCATACAAGCATTTTTGTGTCCTTTAAGACTTGATATAAATGAATATAAAAATGTAATAATCCTTAATATAAATGTATATAAAAATGTAATAATCCTTAATATAAATGTATATACAAATTCATGTAGAATATAGAAAATATTCCTTTTTATTTTGGACACAGCTCATGCGTGTTTAAGAAAGGGAAGCCAGTTCAAAACTTGTAATTAGGAGAATGGATGTACCTCAAAACGCGTGTTTAAAAAAATTGACACAGGACACGGAGAAAAAAATTATGGTAAAATAATTGTTCTGTATGGTATGGACTTTTATGGTAAAAAAAACAACATAAATCAGGTCAATAAAACCAAAATATACGGTATTTAAGCCATTTATTTGGTAATATTTACGTTCATGTAACGGTTTACCTGAAATTCTGGTTTTCCAAATTATATTTTTACCGCACATATAGTATAAAATTCAAAACCCGAAAGTAAGTTTAATTAAATAAGTGGATTTTTTGCCATGCTTCCAAGGTATTAAGATAAAATTACCATATTTTACTACTTTCACCAAATTTTATCATATATTATAGAACCATATTTTGTTCTTAACTTTACTAAGATCATTACCAAAGCAGTTCGGTAAAAATCGCCGAGATATTTGGGGTTCTTTTAGAACCAGGTTTTACCATATTATAACAACAAGTTTTACCATATTCTGTTAGTTTTGAACGTATTTTTTCTTAAGTGCAAGAATGAGTGTTTAAAAGAAAGGAAGGATCTTAAACTTCGCATTTTCAATGTTCAACCAAAACTTAACAACTAAATAAGGAACTTCGTAATAAGGAACTTTTCCTTACTTTTTAAAACACTAAGCATTATCCCCATAGAATGAAGTTTTGAACCTCGGGTCTTGGTGGCATTGTATATTACAGATACAGCACTAAACGATGAAGTAATGTTTAAAAATCTAATCAATTTTAATCTGTTCGTGGAACGTAAATTTAATTATGTTACTATAAGTTTATATTTTTTGAAATCTGTTGCGCGTGACATTTCTTAACACTCTGAATTCTAATTTCTGTTCTACAGTTCATCTTCATAATGTTCGCAATTCTGCGAAATGAAATAAGCGACATAAAATAATAAAAAAATAACGTTTTTTTATAGGTGTTAATATGACCCCTTTTGACTGTTTTAGGTATTTCAATAATTATTTATTTTACTAATGAACAGAAAAGCAAGGAATTTTGATATAGTATACTTAGAAACAATTTAGGAAAGGTAAAAAAAAGTTATTGTTGAATTAAATGTATCTTCAAAAATAACATGAGAAATGGCAAAAAACGACCAAAATGGCCCTTTTAGTGTTAAAAAAATAATTTCCATAGTAGAAATTAAAAAATGGGTTTAAAAGCGCTGTGTTAACCTAAATCCTCACTTTTATCGCGACTACTTTCGTAAACACGCATTTTGAGCAATGTCCAGAATAAAATTCGACGACCTTAAATTTAATATTCATTTGCGATGTCCAATGCTAATAAATATAATTTCAAGTAATTAAAGTAAAACACTAAGTATTTTTTTGTGTTTTTTTACTCACAATGCACTTCCATCTTCCAGCCGTCTTCAATGCCACTTCCGGGGATGAGAGGGTTCTCAGCTCGGCAAGTGACATAATGACCGTGGTCTTCTGGTGTGGGAGTAAAGGAAAATACACTGATTGTTGCATTACCCCCAGTGACCACTTCTTCTTGAGGATTTTTGAAGTTTGATCCTGCTTTTTTCCATGTCAGTACTGCTGGAGGTCGAGAGCCCTGACCCGAACATTTCAGTTGAACTCTTTCGCCTGATTTGAATGGCTGTCTGGGACCTTCTATCTTCACAACTAATGGTCGAACTGGAAAAAAAATGAACAAGAACAGTATTAAGGGAAAATTGTTTCATTATTACAGTTCAAATAACAAAAATTTTTATAGTTTACCGAATTCAAATATTTCTGCTGTATTGTTAAAAAAGTTCAAAATAGGTTAGCTCAACCAAATCCATCCAGAAGACAGATTCACAGACATAGATGGTCTGTTTCTTTTTTTTTCTTAAAGAATTAAACTATTTCCTTTATTGATACGCAAAAAATATTTTTTATTTTTTTTCGAAATTCATTAACTTATTTGAAAAAGAAAATATACTCGAACATATAAAAGTATATAAAAAAAGCGTAGATATTATAGTGTTTTAATTTTCAAGCCATTTTCTGTAATGTTAAAAAAGTTCGAAATATAGTAAGTTATTGCTCAACCAAAACCATATAGAAGCCAAATCTACTAACATAAATGGTCTTTTTTTCAAAAAAGAATTAATTTTCTTTATTGCTACGCAAAATATATTCAATTTTTTAGTAAATTTCTTTAATTCATTTGTAAAAGCATTGATACTCGAACTTATAAAAGTATATTAAAAAGTGTAGCCAATATAGTGTTTTTACTTTTCAAGCCATTTTTCTATTTTTCTAAAAAAATGCACAGTTTACAAAATACAGTGATATATATTTATACAGAATAGAACGATGTATTTACACAGAACCTAATGACCAATGATTAAATAGCATTTCATTAGTTTATTTATTTATTTATTTTACGTGGAGTTAAAGATATTTCTAGCAAAAAAAATCGCAAGCAAAATTACCAAAATATTAAACAACATATTTAAACAGTGTGTAAAATTTAATAAAATCAAAAATCTTTTTAAACATCTTAATTTTAAAAAAAAGTAAAGATTTTCTCCATTAAATAAATTTAACTAATGAAGTTTTACCGATTATCATAAACTCAAACAGCTACAATAATATGTATCTGTTAATAAAGCTAAGCAATTCACTAAAGCATAACAATCTACACGCCAAGTTACCAATTTAGTATTTCAGTCGATAAAGTGTCCAGACACCTTTACTTATTGCTAAAATGAATACATCTAATAACTAAAAGCTTTTCCACCAAATCGCTTCGGAATAAGCCGTTAACGTCGTTGAAGTTTCTGAACGCGTTATGTGATCGAAGAACAGCTAAGCTGGTATTTTGCGAGCGTTATTACAAGTAATTATTACGGACATTTTCTTCCATTCTTGGATCATTTAGCGTGACTCCCTCGGGGCTTTTCATTAAAACTCCTATGAACGTGTCTGGGCATGCTGATTGAGGCGAGGGCGCTCCTTATGAACTTTTGATAGATGGTATCATTATTTGCTGAATATTCAGTATATTTCTTTAGGAACACGAGTTATGCCGATAAAAATTAATTTATGAAGCTTAGTTAGGTTTCTGCGCTCGTCGACAATAACTATGCAGAGCATAATTGCTACGTATGACAAAAGAATTCAGAACAGAGTGTTTGACATTTTATTTTCTATCCCAGTAACATTTTGATATTTACTGGTAAAATCTGCTTATCTTTAATTTTGATATTAAAATGCGTTCTTTTACGTAATGAAATAAGATACTTCATGCGTCCCATAATAATTGTCAGTAATGAACAATTAGACCGAGAAGATTAAACAGAGACATTGCGTAATATAAGTATTATATATAATTACTGCTGATTGTGTAAAGCTGCACGAAAAATATATATGCAGCTAAAATTATTGCAGAGATTTTAGAATCGCAATATGTTTGAAAGGCTTAGAATGGCTTAAATTGAGCAAAATTTTTGCTTCAGAATCGCCAACGACTACGTCATTGACAGCAACGATTCTTCGTCTTCCTTATTTTTATTAAATATTGTATTAGATTTAAAGCACAAATACGGTTGATATGTATACACATGCAAATAGTTATATATATTTTTTGCATGTTCTATCCTGTAAAAAACCCAGGAAACTCTTCTGATAAATATTATCGTAAAATGTAGTTTTTTACAGTACTAACCATCATGATCTACCATAATATTTATTTCATTTTACAATCAGCTTTGAACAGGCAACCCAGTTCTGAGTTTAAGGCTCTCAATGTTGAACTCCGTAGCCTTTCCATTTCGAATCCAACCCAAAAGACAAGGGAACTCCTTGATCAATCACTTTCCTTCAATCTTGCCTTCATTGAGAACTTTTCCATGGAGCTAACCTGCAGTTGCGTTATGAGGAAAGGAAAATAACGAAAGCCTTCCACAGTGTTCCTGATTGCAAGGTGATTCTAACTCATGATCCGTCTGCTACAGAGGATAACTTACGTTAGCACAGTGGTCGGTGCGGGTCGGGAGAAGAATTCGATTCAACTATGGATTATTAGTATCCATTGTTGATAAGTGTCACTCTTACAGAAGGGGTACTACTCCTAATCTGTACAGAACTCTGAATAGAGAAACAACAGTGCATTCACTTTCAGTCTAAAAATTCTTCCTAAAATTTATATCGTACGTTGCTCTACTCTGAGCACATCTTGGTTAGACTTTAATAGCTCAGAAGAGAATTAGTGTTAGTGTTGATGTCGTTGGACATTAAGGCAAGGGGTGCAATTATTCCTGTCTTTTAGTGGCGCCATCTATGGCCTCGAATTTCATTCCTGCTAAACTCATACGTCACACCCGTTTATAGGATCGATCCATTCATTCACCCTCAGATCGTAATTTTGACCTAAATCAGATGACGATCTCCAATTCAGTACCTCTTGAGGTATAATTTGTTATGGGAACATAGAGTACTTTGCAACCTGAGAGATTTAACGTGTACCAGTCATTATTTACTACACGTGAGAAGTTGTTAATTAGTTATATAAAATCAATACGCGCATTTTACTTTACTTTAGTGCTCTGAATAGTGATGTGGCTATCACTATTGTGTTTCTGACGCAATGACAATTGTTCGTTTCTTATTTAGGTTACCTATATATTTCCATAAAAAACTTAAATTTAAACGTTCAATAGAAATCAAATTTAGATTGCTTGAATTTATTTGCATATTTTTCTAAAGTTAAAAATCTCTTAACTAATTATCTCCGCAAAACCATGTAATTTGAATACAAGATATATAATTCTGCCTGGTGAATTATCGTCCATGCAATATTGAATATTCAAGATGTTGTTATGCAAAATAAGAATAACATTCAACTGTGAATTAAAGTTATATCCTCTTTTCACTTTATTTTATTGCATAAAATGCTGTGTTTTTTTATATATATTTCGATAACAAATGTACAAATGGATTTGACAATAACACATTTGAAATAAATTAGCACAAAAATTCTTTTTAAATGCAATCTAATTTCCCAATTTAACACCAATGCAAAACATATTACATTTATATGAAATTACTTTCAAATAACTAATCAACTCTAAATTAAAATCATTACGAAAAAAAAAATTTAAAAGTTTATAAAAGTTCAGTCGACCATTAAAACCAAGCTTTTAAATAATGTATTTTTAAAGTAACTCAGCTAACGAGATGAACTTCAACAATTTACCCAACTAATATTTTCTCTTAAGTGATTTATATTCTTTATTATACAATTTACTCGCTCCGCCTACTTAACTTTAAAAACAAGAGAAAACCCATAAAAATAACCAAACGTAATTACGGATGTTACCCTTTAAGCGACCAAGCATTTTGTTATGTAATGCCTATCAACAGAGGAAAAAAGAGAAAAAATGTCATCATCATTACGCTACATAAGCAATTTTATTTTCTCATTATGGATTATTTCAATTTCTTTAACTGTCAGTCGGATTTATAAGCGAAAAAGAATGCACAGAATCGTTTATTTCTGAAGAAAAAAATTAAATTATTTTCTTTTCCCAAGGACAAGTATGCTAAATAAGAGAAATAACGAAAGATTTGAGTCTGAAGAGATGAATATGAAAATCAGCTAAATGTAAGAAAATAATGTTGTATTCTTTAGTTGGAGAGATATTTATTATTTCTATTCTCTGTATTTTGAAGAAAAGAATTATTCTGCTCTATGCATTACCATATTTACATTTTATACTGAAGTGCATTATCATTTAAATGTTGAAAGTATTTATTATTACTTTATTTAAGAGTCTTATATTTGATGTAGAGCTTTTCATATTCTAATACCCGTTTTTAAATTCTCTGAAAATGCATCAATTTATATTTTTTTTATATGAACATTGAAGGTAATTTCAATTTAAATAAAGATCTGTCAGTGGGAAAAATGAAAATATCGGTGGGTAAAGTAAAAATAAAAATATCGATTAAGTATATTCCGTTTTTTATATTTCTCATGACAATTAAGTAATATATGTATATTAATGAAAATAAAATTTTATTTGAATATATTATTTTGTTGTTGTACTTAAATTTTATTTAAAAAGGATTACATCTTCCTGTGAATCTGAAAACTTAATATTACATAATACAGGAATAAGTTTATGAAGATTAGATGAAAAAATGAGAAATTTAGTTCACAAATTCTAATATTTCGAGCGAAATATTTTCAGATATGCATATAACTGACTTTTCAATATCCTTTTATGAAAAAAAGTAATAATATTTCTTATAAAAACCTGTATATGGAATGATACTTCATAGATATAATTTTCAAGCTACACTGAGATAAAATTATTGTCAAAACCAGCAGAATATGGTAAAATTTATCGAGTTTCTACAAAATACTACTACATAATAAATGAGTTAAAATTTGCTATAAGTGGAAAATTTGGTAATTTTATCTTGAGAGCTTCAAGAATATCATAAAAATCTTTAACTCGGCGAAATTTATTTTTCAGTTTTGCATTTTTTGTTAGACGTTTAGTGAAAGGAACTATAACTTATTTAAAACTTGAATGTCCCGTATACCGTTACCATATGCAATTAAATTAATAGCATATAAATAGGCTGAAAATATGACAGAAAGTAGAAAAATAGTGCGAAGCATTTTTGGTGGAGTAAGTAAAAGCTGTACCTAGTTTAGAAGATCAAACACGGAACTTTACAAAGCATATAAAGAACCTGATGTCATTAAATTTATCAAAATTCAAAGGATTAAATGGGCAGGCCACATTATAAGAATGGAGGATAGCAGGACAACTAAAAAAGTTTTCAGTGCCGGGCTAACAGGTACAAGAAAAAGAGGACGGCCAAACCTAAGATTTTTAGACTGCCTTGAAAAGGACCTACAAGTTTTAAGGATAATAAACTGGAGAACCTTGGCTAAGGGAAGAATGTCTTGTCATAGGCTTGTTGAGAAAGCCAAGGCCCATCCTGGGCTGTTGTGCCAATGAGAAGACGAAGAATATAAATAGGCTAAATACCGAAAATTTTGGTTTTATTGCTAAATTATGTTGTTTTTTTCTTTTTTACTAGAAATACTTCTACCATATAGTTTGGTAATTTTACAATTTTTATTTTCTCTCGTAATGTTACTACTGAAAATGAGTGAAATGATTCATTTTTGGCATTTAAAGATAAACGTTGTATAAAGTAAGCACAGGGTTTAGTTTCCTTTAATTAAATCTTTAAAGTTTACCCTTCAATCTTACTTACATAATCAAAGTTCAACCTGCACTAAAATTAGTTATATGGAAACTTATTTATTTAAACATGATACCAAATTTAGATGAATTTAGAACACTCTGGCTAGTTTTGTAGAAAGTTGTTTCGTAAAATTTTGTAACAACAAGTAAGTGATATTGCTAATTTCACGATATTAAAAATCGAGAACATGATACTAATAAGAACATGAACTATTAACAGGATTTATTGAAAAATCAATGAAATGTGAAAAGCGGTAAAGGAAAGTGGGTGAAGTCCGGTTATCTAAGATTCGAAAAGATGTTGGAGCTAAATGGATCGACCTGAAAACTGTCAGATTTATTAAGATGTTCATTGTTTAGTGGTGCAGAATTTTTCACTTTTGAAAAGTCATAGATTTACTACTTTTTTTTACAAATGTTTTTTTTTTCTAGAAAAAGTCAAATACCCCAGTTTTATCTAACTAGTGTGGTAAGACCGGGTACACATGTTAACTCTATGAGAACTTCAGAAATGCTGGAATTCAGTGCAAAAAGGAGTAGACATTTTCACAGGACAATTTAAGAAAATTATACGTGTAATCTTTATTTATATGTGATGTAATCAAGGCCGTACTCGAGGAGGTGAAGAGAAGGACGATTGTCCCGTGGCTCGGGACTGCTGAAGGCTCATCCAAACTTTCTTACAAAAATATAGTGATTATTAATTAGTTTCTTTTTCAAAGAAAATCTCAGAGAATTTTTTTAATATTTATATTAAACGATATAAGTTTATATACTGAGACTTCAAAAATACTACAAAATATGTAAACAAAGCTTTTTGTCTGCCTTGGATGTATTGATTCTTCCAATGATCTGACTTCAGCTTTCGAAGGTTCAATAATGACTCAACTATTATAAAAGGGGTGAGAGGAGCAAAATCCGCGTAGTGACCGGTTTAATCTTGAGAGCAGAGGTTATCAAAATGTAACACATTGCTTTAATTATTAGGATAAAACTTCATTGTTTGTTAAAGTATAAATCTTTAGTAAACGTATGATAAGTTGAGCCAAAAATAATTTTGGTAACTGTAATGGCCAATATATAAGGCTAGTTATAAAAGAAAAGAGCATTATAGAGTCGATATAGCAAAAGAATCCACACAGATGCAGCAACAACACGCCAACATGACATGCCATTCTTCTTGATTAGTAAAGTATAATTCAGAATTTGCCCGTTAAAAATCATCTAATTTTGACACAATCAAGGTACCCGGTCACTTCCCACTACCCGGTCTAATTCACATTGTAACATTTGATTTTTTTTTTAATGGAGAATGCGGGCTTATGTTAATTAGTCGTGTTATCCATTCAACAGATTTTATAACACAGACAATATACAAAGTAGAGACAGAGTTATAAAGTACACATAAAACAAATTAGGTATGAGACTGAATGCTACTATCAATCAGATCTCTTCTAATCTCTGACGTTCTTGCATTACATCATACACAATATCATTAAACATCATAGAACGCCATCTGTCGGTATAAAAGGATATTACTTACGATTTTTTATTCACTAAACCCATCTATTTACCTATTATTATTATTAACCCTACATATTCTCACCTACCTATTACGGCTGTAGATGATACACTTTATAGCATTCTACTCATAATAATATCAAAACATCATCGAATAGCAGATGATCTATGTTAAGAAAACAATACTATTGTTACGAGACGTTGTTACGAGATATTGTATAGCACGTTATACTATTACTATACCTAATTAAACTGAATATAAACCTACAAAACTTACATCAACAAATTCCTTTTTTTTTAAAGTTAAGATATGAAAATAAAAAATTTTGTTGCAAATATTCTAAAAACTAACTGAAATATACAAACTCTAATAAAACAACTGACAAAAACCGTATATAACGTATACTTTTATTTTATTAGTACCATTTTTACTTAGACAAAACAAATTCTATTAATTTCGTTCTATTGTAGTTGACTAAATAGTGAAGAAATCAACCTAAACGAGTATGCCATACAAAATGAGAAAAAGTTGTTCTTAGCTGGGCTATATCCTTAGAGGAAAAAGAATTTCTGGTTTTGTGGAGGAAGGGTAATAATACGGGCCATAATAAAGCTATTCTTTGAGCCATACCGGACATTATTAGGTGCTTAGCCAAGGCAATACCACCAACACTAAAAGTAAAATGCCTCTGCTAGACTGGGATCCTTTAATACTCTCTGTAGAAATGAAGACGGAAAGGCAAATATGAGTTTCTCCCTGATCTTTACATTCTCATCAATAATACGATTTGCTATTCTGCTTTTAGATGACAAGTTTAGAAAAATACAGTGTGGATAAAAGTTTTACAATATTCGGCATTTTAGAACTTTGTTGCGCTGGATTATCAATTAATTTTTAAAAGCAAAGCCACTTATAATAATATTCTAATGCTTTTATTTTATATTTTTTATTTCCTTTTTTATTTTATAACCATTGTTGAGTAGTCGACTCAATTTTGGGTTTACAACTACTAATGTTCACCTCCTTTGTCTTGAAGTTTCGAACCAAATCCAGAAGACAAGGGGACTCCTGTATAAAGTATTGAGAGAAATTTGCCTTCCTCTAGGACTTGATGATGGAACTAAGCCGCATTTGCGTGTCATGGAGAGGAAAACAACGAGAACCTCACACGGTTAGCCTGACGGCAAGGGGACTATAACCCATGATACGCCTACCACTGAGGATATTTCATGGCAGCACTGAGGTCGGTGCAAGCCGGATGAAGAATTCGTATCGACCAACCATCGGTGGAAATCGATCCCGGTTCACCTCATTGGAATGCTTTTTCCCCTGAGACACTGCGACTCTTTATATTTATGAGTAAGAAATGGCTTTAAAATTGCATGAAGAATATGAACGGAAATATCCATTCCGAATTCATTCTCATTAGAATGTATTTACAAAGTGCCTATTAAAACTGAAGCAAAAAAAAAAGAAAAAAGGCCGATTGGAGGTCACGAACTAATATTTGAATTGAGAAAAATATGGAAACGCATCAGAGCTTGAGTCGACACCGTTGTCTACTTTCTTGTTTTCCACTCGTTTTTTTTTCCAAGTTCGATAAACCTACAAGTTCCTTTTTTCTTCGTTTTTCGAAAAGATTCTATAAGTATATATTAAGAGTGTAAGTTAGCGTGCAATTTTAAACGTATAAATTAACATTCTCAAGAAACATCATAGTAAAATTTTAAATATTTATGTTCTTCGGTGCATGAAACGTGTGGTGTTTAACATCTGGATAATTATTTCTTGTTTTTTATTTTATTTATTTATTTATTTTATATTTTCAGGCAATAGTGTGAAAAATATTTTCTGGGTAATAATACATTCTGGTAATAAAATCCAAAACATCAGTCAGTATAGTAATATTTATCTAATACAGTATTACATAGTATTGCGACTGTCAACACATTGTCAATACTATTTTCAATAAAAGAATTAAAAAAAATTTTTTAATAAATTTATTGTTATTTTTATTAGTACAGTAAACTTGTACTTGTTATTCATGAGCTAGTGTCGATTTATTTTTGTAGACTTATTGTGTAAACCAATAGACTTGTTCTCTGGAAAAATGTATGCACAGGATTTTTTTCATACAAGCTTTCTAATGTTATTATAAATGATATCTGGAATTTTTCATACTTTCCTTTGTAAAAGCATTCTTTTGTAAAAGCAAGTGAGGCATTGTTTTCAGAAAATTTTTCACGCTGAATTTAATAAGAAAAATGACGAGATGATCGGATGAATAGTTTAGAGGTTAAATGTACCAAATTACAATTTTGTACTTGTACCTGCTTACGCTTTCTGACGTTGCTAATTAAGCAAGTGAATCATGGTTTCATATGCATTAGAACAATGAGTCAAATTTAACTATACTCAAGTAAACAAAATAGTTAAAAATTTATTAGTTTTTTTATCGATAAAAAATACTTCTTTTGCGACGTACACACACTCATTATTATCCAAGGTCTATTGGAATATGCACCGTATATTTTTCTGTACGATTATTCATGTTGAATTTAATGAGACAACATTGGAATCGATAAGATAAATAGCTAAGAAGTTGTATGGCTGTTGCTTACAAAAAGTAAAATTTTATGCTTACACTTACTTAAGCATCTTACGTTACTTTACAGACAGGTGAAGTTCTCTGTGCATTTTTCTTACTTATTCCGATGAAACTAAACACGAATTGAAAATGCTAATGTTTTAAAAGTTGAAATAGGTTATTTCGTATAAAAGAACTACTATTGAATTGAACTTACTCTGAGAAAAAAAAGTATGGTCAAAACTACCAGATAATGTAACATCTATTATGTTTCTGGCACTCTGGGAATAATTACTCACTAAACTCGAACTCACTAAAAAAATTCGGTAATTCTTATTTAAGCGCTTTTGTAATGATTTTGATAAAAGTAATGATAAAATATGGTTTTATAATATACAATAAAATTTGGAAAATGTGGTAAAATGTGATAATTTTATCATGATATCTTAGAGCATGACATAGAAACCAATTATTCAGTTGCAATTTTTATTTTTACTAAATATATATTATTATTTTATATTTATTATATTATTATAATATATTATTATATTATTATTATTTTATTATTGATTTATATTTCTTACTAAATGTGTGGAAATAAGAAATATATTTTAAAAAATCAGTATTTCTGCTAAACCGTTACCTTAGGAACCAAATAAATTAACAACTAGAGTTTTAAATACTGTATAATTTTGTCTTATTTACCAGATTTATAATTTTTTTTTGCAAAAACGTCCTTGCCATAGAGTGCTATAGCTTTATCAGATATTTTTCCCCAGTGTATTTTGTCTAAAACCCTTATAACTTCAAAACTATGAATTTTATCTACTCAAATTTTAACTTATTCAATTTAGTAAAAGGAAATTCTCATCGGAAAATGTATCATAACTGTTCAGATTGGTCCTAGTTTTCGAAGTAAAAAGTGTATATAAGTCATGTGAAAAGTAATGCTACTTATACGTCAAAACACTTTTTAACTATACGTTTTATTGACTCCTGTATTGTCGCATTCGATTTAACGTGGAAAAATACATTGGACACAATATATCACTTGTTTAAGTAACAACAGATGTATAAATAGTCACAAGTACAAATTTGTACTTTTTCTTCATTAACACGTATACGAGTATCTTCTGAACTTTTAGTCCGATTGCATCCAGATTAGTTTAATTCATTTTAGCGTAAAATTATATATTAATTATATATTTCTTATTTAACACAAGGACAGGCATGAAGCCATGTAGCACATAAATAAACTAATCACGCATCGAAGTTGCCAGGTACACAAAACAAAAACATTATATGTTTACAATAAAATATGTAAATAAATAGTAAATCTAAAATAAGTAAAACACGTAGACGAGAAAAAAATTCTATTTCAGTAAATTCGATCTGTGATACGGAGCTATATATGTGGAGACACGCAATTTTGCTTATAAACGAGCAGCTAGAGCTGACGTAATAGGACACACGTGTGGGTATTGTTGATCTTCTTCTTCTTGAAGTGCAAATACCCAATTAATTCCAACTGGGCTATGTGATTTATTAAAATCAAATAATAGAGTATAATGATTTTAGACTTGCATTAGCGTACACATTAGCTGAAAGCTTATTATAGTTCCAAGTGGAGTCTTACTGACCTGCATACTAATCATTTATAAACAAACTTTTTACGATTAATTGGTTCAATTTTATCAGGGGAATTTAGAGAACTGATATCATAGCCGTAGAAAATATTATGTGAATATAATAAACGTTGAATATTTTCTGAGGTATCTTCGTATACCATACAGCACGTTTTTACTCAGTATTGCTCAACTTTAAAATTCCCTTTTAGAAAAATTTTTAAACTCTGCTCTCTTTTTAGCATTTTTTATAGGTTTTGAAAAAGGGAAGAAAAAGTTTTTAAAGACTAAGTTATAGTATAGAGTTAGATTCATCTCTAGAGCCTCTTGCCGAGCTAAAACTTTTTTTCACGGTGACGTAATATATAACTGACTAGGCACTATTGTGCCCAAGAAAGTCTGCAGCCATTTTGTAACAAATTCCATCTATGAATTATTTTTCGAAACCAAGCAAGAGTATATCTCTAACAAAATTTTCTTATTCTCAAAACTAAGTAAAAATTAAAGAGAATGATGATTGAAGAAAACTGTTAAATAAGAATTGACGAACATTACGAAAGTGTTGTTTGAAAATTCTTTCTGAAAATTTAGTGCATTAAATAATAATATATTAAAATAGCGGCTATAATAGTAATAGATTTAAAATAGTAATAGATTTATAATTGTAAAAGACTTATAATAGTAATAGATATTTAATAATATTAATTTCATATTAGTAATAAATTTAAAATAGCGGTTTAAACCCATTTCTTAAATAACGTGATAAGTGGCTGGATACCGCTTAAAAAAACTAGCTACCAATCCATTAAAAATAGAATCTTTCTATACGAATTTTTTTCGAAAACGAGATTTTGCCTGAACTGTTATCTGAAAAGTTTCCTTTATTAAAAATTTCCTGACCTAAAGAAAAAAAAACTGAAAATAACAAGCATTGAAGGCTGCACATTGAATACGTAGCATATGTGAAGAAAACCATAGAATCAGAACTGAAGAGCATTTCAAAAGTACAATTTAAAAATTCATTTCGAAATTTTTTCTTAATTTTAATGTACAAGCAAAAATTAAGAGTATTTTGATAAATATTAGAGATATATGTTATTTTTGAAACATTAGAAAAACCCTGGATATTAACAGCTGGGCCTAGTATAGCATCAAAAATAATTAGCTATACTTTGTTATTTAAGATAAAATGGAAGAAAAAAATGTTTCAAATGTTTTAAATGAATTGACAACCATTTCCTATTTATATGTAATCGGTTTACATAGAATTTCCAGTCATTAACTATATTACACTATTCCATGTAATCCATAGTAACTCGCAAATATTAGTTAATATTATATTCAACGGCTATAATGAGTTTAATGTATTAATTCCTGTATTCCTATCGTGTATGGCTTAGCTTTCCATTTTGAACGGGGGCTGGTAATATGTTACGCTTTGTCAAATATGATTTCGATGACATTGAACAAGATGATAAAAGGCAAAACCGTTTTGAAAATTCTTAATCTTTTCAGAAAAATGCTCTTTGTTTAAAAGAACATTCGATTTTGCAAAAACACCATACTTATTTTATTAAAACATAATTTGAATGAACTATTTATTATTTTTCATCATATAGAAAATATATATTATCATGCTATTAATGAAAAAGGAAATCAACTTACAATTCAAATCCACAGAAATTGAACTTTTCATTGGTGACGATACGTTGTTGTTTGAAGCCTGGCACGTGAATTCTGCCATTAGATCTTTCCTCGTCAAACTGTCTATTTGTAACTCATTCCTGACGATATGTGTAGATGTAACTTCGAATGTATCGTCTATGAGAAGTGGGCCCCTCCACCAAGTCAATACTGGTGTAGGTTTTCCTACAGTAAAAAAAAAACATATAATTGGAGAGAAATAAAGAAGTACATTTTAATCAGATTAGTTAAACATATGAAGGCTTAATTTGTTTGTCCAATCAATTAAAAAACAAATTGAGTAATATTTTCCGTTTGTTTGTAAAAATAATATTTTATCTTTAAAACGTTAGGGGAGAGTGGGGTCGATTGTAAAATTTTTTATTTGACTATTTTTAACTAACAAAAAATCCAATATATTATTAGTATTAATTGACAGACGAGTAGAGTAGACTATCCTCTACTAGAAAAAAAATTAATACCTTATTTTAAATGTTATTATATTAGTTATTAACAATTTTTGACAGTCGTGCACTTGTTACAATTGTCCCCACTTACGGGGTCAATTGTAACAGTTCATAAATTCAACTAAAACATAGTTAATTATACATATTATCATAGTTGTGATATATTTTTTTATTGATCAAAATAGTAGTGATATTTTAGGAGTAAAAATAATAATGAGCAGAGACCTAAAGGGTTAAACTTTTAACTTTAAGGGGTTAAAAATTTTAATTTATGCTGTGAAAGGTGACAAATAAAATAATGCACATGCGACATAACATAAATGATATAGGAAACTATTGGTGGTTCTTAAAGAGTTAAGTAATGGTTTGTAAACATAGATTATTTTCAGCTGTTACAATCGTCCCCAAGACGCCATTTCAGCTTCATTTGTTAAAAACAATACTAGTTAATTAACAAAACTAATATTTTATTTGAAATGTTAATTAAGGTGTCCACTTGCATAATCGGTTAATAATTTTTATTTGTTTAAACAAAATTACATTGTTGCAATATAATATTCTCATACCAAAAAAAGTACTTACGTAGGGTGAAAATATCTTTTGTGAAGCAACTCTTTCAAAAGTAGATAAAAATGGTTGCCAGCAGGGGTGTACATGTAGATTTATTAAATACACCTTGTGTGCCACCGGAACCAAATCTAGAACCCGATACTCGAAATTTTTACTCTGTTACAATCGTACCCTGTTACAATTGACCCCACTCTCCCCAACCCTTAAGGATTTTTATGCTTTAAACTGCTTGTAAATATTAAACAAATTAGGAAGAATCAAACAGAAAACTATTTAACTTCATGTGGTTCTTTATTGTTTAAAAAATAATTTCTATATAGAATTATGACTGCGAATATGCCTTATGCGTTCTCTGAAACTTTTGAAGGCAAGAAAAAAAGTATCCGGGAATTATTATAATAATGGTAGTACTCCATGTTATTTTTTTAGCTCTCTGTTGAATCATCCACAAGGCCAATTTTTTGTACACTAAAAAAAACATGGTCGAAAGTACAAGAAAATGGTAAAATTTATCCCGTTTCTGGCTCTATATCACCAAGAGGATTAGTAATTTTTACCGAAGCGTTGTGATAGTTATTTTAGAATAATCAATAACACATCATGGCAGCCTTATTTGTGATAAAATTTAGTAAATGAGGTAAAATTTTGTAAATTTAACATTATACCATAAAGCATGCATAAAAACCATTTATTCGGTTAAATTTATTCTTCAGTTTTATATTTTTTCTGAATGCGTAGCAGTAAAAACTGTAATTTTAAAAACCGTAATTTCCGGTAAACCGTTACCATATGAACGGAGAAAGTACCAAATGAATGGTTTAAAAAATTTATAACTTGGCTTTATTTAGCAGAATCATGGTGGTTTTTTTTTATGGAAATGTCATTACCATACAGTGCGGTAATTTTGCGAGAATTTTTTCTCCGTGTCAAAACAAGTTATATCTTTCTTGTTTAAATATTGTAAAGTTTTTAGCTTATTTCTGCAGCCAACAAAAATCTTCAAATATTTAACAATTAAAAAAAAGGATATTATTTTAATAATGAGTTAATTGTATATAACTAACTCCTTAAGGACTGATGCCTGTGGTTCGTGTATGATGACGAAGTTCTGAGCAACCTGTGGGTTCAGTGAAACAGTTAAAGGGTTTCCACGAACTATTACTTTAGCTATATTAGTTATTTTAATTTAGAATTAGTTAGAATTTAGTTAGGATGACGAGTTAGTTATTTTGATCTAACCTATAATTTAGAATTTATATAATCTTTCTAAAGCCTTAGGGAAATTATTCCAAGTAAAATGCCAATGAAATAGGAATGGATTTGTTTAAAAGGAAAATATAATATTTCTCATGACAATATATTGAACAAATTATGAAAAGAACAAGCATTTATAAAATATCTTATTAGTATTTCCCTAGTCTTGCATATATTGGGGTTCAAATATTAGTACATCATGGTATTTCCTATTTTGTTTTTCAAATCAAAATATAGTAATTGAATTCCTTAATAAGGAAAAATGTTTTCTTAATAACCATTTTCAATGTTTATAGTAGTTCTTTTAAGTTTTTATCTCGAATTAATCCCTAATTCGGCTTATTTTATTCATTTCAGCGCATGTATGTACACCAAAAACAAATTTACAACGAGATACAAGAACGACAAATTTAAATGTCGGACATAAAATCTAATTCAAGATTATTTATGATTAAAGAATGAAAAATCTTCATTCCACTAATTCAATATTTTAAAAAAGGTCTACTGTAGGTTATAACCTTAATAAATCAAAAACTAATTACTTATGATTCTCTTTGTGTCATCGTGAGTGAAAACGTGGACAATTAAAACTTGTATAAAAAAAAAAATTCTGACTATTTAAAATTTTACATTACCTAAACTGTTTTATAAACGTTTTATGCATTACATTTATTTACTTTACTGCCTCGGGTAGCTTTTATGACAAGTCACAAAGTTTCGCCATTAACTTCATGAATTGTTACAAATTTAGAGTTTACCAATGGGATAGTCATTCTTAAGGGCCCGAGGGAATGTCATTATAGATTTATAGCAAAAGAGAATAAAGGTAATCCAAACTAGTGTGATCAAATAGAAATAATTATGATGAAACATATAGTGACAATCAATTACGATATCAACACAAAGTCAATCAGATCTAAATATTTAAATACATACTACGCAACGAAATGTTTAGAATTTGTAATTCCTTACACTCGATTAGTATACACTCGATACTAATGTACTTCAATTTAAATGTTTAATTCACAAAATCAATGTTTAAAAATAATTAATTCGTAACACAAATAGATTTAGCTTCTAATAATTAATTGCATTAATGTATTTGTATGATAATTCATGTTGTTTTGTTGATATAGACTTCATAACTTTTCATCGAGGTAATTTTAAATTCAAGAGCCATATTAATTATTTATAAATCGTCACATTATGAGAGGTTCGTTAGCGTGTTTAAAAGTTTTACTTTACATTAACAAATTTTGCGGTAAGCCCTGCTTTTCTTCTCCTTGAAAATGTTTAGTGATTTTGAAAATAATTTTTTGAAAATGACATTTTTTTTGCATGGAAAAAATTACAGTTTAAGAAGAATGGATTTTTGTATAAAACTGTTCTTATTTCTTTAAAAGATAAAATAAAAATTTTTTAGGAATAAAGGTTTAAAATAATTGCTCTTATACTTAGCTTTTAATAGTAATATATATTAACTTAACAATTATAAAGCATTTTCTAAAGTGTTAGAGTTTATTTTACATAAAAGAGAATTTTAAAGCATATTTTATTTTTTAATGAGGAATAAAAGGTCTTTTGTAAACATTCGTGGATTAACATCATGAAATTGAGGCATCTAGTGCCAACACTTAGTGCCTCCCGTCACCTTTTTAAAACTATTTGAGCAGAAGTACTTTTATATCCTGAGTCTACTATATATCTTCATTTAACAATTTTGTCCATAAACGCACTGCAAAAAATTAATACTCAAACCTCATGAATTTTTCGTTTTTTGACGAAACCATTTCCCGGCATATGATCCGAGAGAACATTCTGTCATAATGACGAAATTACTATCGCATCTTCTTCAACGAAATGTATTTCGTCAAAAGTAAAGAAATCTCTTGTCATTCCATTTTAATTTTTTTTAAAAAGTACGGGTGGCATTGTTGATTATTTTTTTCAAGGGAAACTTATATGTAAATCAACGTCACCCTGAAAACACAAGGACATATAGAACGCAGATATATATGAGATCTTTGCCTGATACGGGATCTTAACTCGGTATCTTCCTAGTGTGAGACTAACTCCTTGTCCAAAATACACTCGATCGGCATATGTCGTCATTCTAGTTTCGATCGAATAGTCCTCATTCTAGTTAACAATCTCTCACAATGCACTGTGATGTGGTTCGAAGTTAAGGAAGCCTTTTCGTATACGTTTAAAAGTTCGCGTTTCATCACAAATCTTGTGAGAAAAAAATGATTCTAAAATTTTATGAAAAACAGCTCAACGATTGCAGAATTGTTAAAAAGGAGAGTTTTATTTCTGAGAGTGCAACTTTATCAGTGATGGTCGGGAAAAGTTCTGATTTCAAACAGATTCAAATTTGTATATCGGCAGATAATTGCAATATGGATAAAAAAAAAATAGAATACTTTTGTTTTCTATATTTTACTCATGTTATATTTGCGATGCTAAAATACTCATTACATATTTCCTAGCTTTTAAAGTTTCTTTAATTTCTTAAACTTGCTTTTTTAATCATTCTTAACCAAATTTTAATTAAATAATAATAACCTGTCCCTTGGGGGAAATTCATTCACCTTCAATTTCCAATTTTTGGTGACTGGGGGTGCTCTTTTTGTCCAGTCCCAACCATTGAATATCAGAGAAATTCTCGTTCCCATTATTCTTAAACAGAAATTCTCGATTCGAAGATAACGATTTTTCTTGATTCCTTCAAGGTTTTTTTTAATTTTTATGTTTTGAATATGGCCATTTTTAATCTAATATTTACTTAATAAATCAGTTTTGCTTAAACGATTTTATTCATTTCTCTGAGATGATTATCCCTATATTACATCCAAATTAAGATGAATCTGTAACGGCCAAAATGTATGCTTAATACTACTGTAGCGGTTCACAATATTTAACGTAATATTATTATTTAAAACAGCAAAAAATCTAGTGACAACTTTTGAATTTACTTCTTTATTTCTCCTAGTTAAATCGCTCACTGAAGTGTAAGTAGTAGTTGCTCGCTTTCACTTCTTATTTTCATCAGTAGTGTGACTACCACAGTATGACGAGGTTACCGACCCAACATCACTCCCTACCAGTAACGAAGTTACGTTACTTTGAAAGCATGGTAGGTGTATAATACATACTTATGCAAATAAATCTGTATATAAATACAAATTATGTAAAAGAAGGAGGAAAACATAAAGAACTAAACATAACTTTTAAGTAAACATTTAAAGAAAAGTCTATAAAATCTTTAAATCGAACAGTCTTCGTCTTCCAGAACGTGTTCTTTTCTCAAGTTGCTCTACTTGTTTTTCTTTAATTGGAACTGGAACGAATACAAGATCATTTTCTGAAATTGGAGGTAGAGATTCATCAGGTTGCAACACATGCGCCGATTTTAGTCTATCTATGGAGATATTAACTTGTTTGTTTTTAATTAAAAGTAGAAAATATTTTGAGCTTCTTTGTAATACCGAAAAGGGTCCGTCATATGTGGGTTCAAGTGGTTTTTTTTTACTTTGCGATCTGGAGAAACGCATGCGAACATGCATGCAAATCTTTCGGGATGAAAATATTTTGCTTACATTTTAATTTGGATTGATAGGACTTCAAGAGTGCCATCTGATTTCGAAGATTATTAACAAAATTACATTAGATACTTGCAATTTATATTCTTCAAAAAACTCGCCTGGTAACTTAATAGTTTTGCCATAAGCCATTTCAGCTATTGTATACTTAGAGTCCTCGTGCATTGCAGACAAATTGTTGGTCCAGCGGAGAGAGTTATGACACCTAACAGCTGTTTTTAATGCACGGTGTAAGTGCTCGATTTTTCCATTACTTTGAGGATGGTAAGAAGTCGCATTATTTATCTTGACACCACATAATGAGACCAAATTTCAAAATAGTTCTGAAATAAACTGAGTTCCGTTGTCAGCAATAACGCGAGAAGGAACACCAAATCGGGCAATTCAATTTTCATAGAAAGTTCTTGCGATACTTTCAGCAGTGATATATGATAGAGGTACCACTTCCATCCAAGAGGTAAACCTCTCAATGCACATCAAATAGTAAATATATCCATTAGAAGGTGAATAAGAGCCAATTAATTCAATGTGAACTGCACTAAATCTTCTATCTGGTGCTTAAAATTGTGCTTATTCTGATTTTGTATGTTTTGTGATTTCATTTTTCTGACAGTCAATGCATGTTTGAGCCCACTGTGTAACATCTTTTTTTTTAATTTCTAGCAAAATGAATCCTTTAGTCATTCTTTTTACAGTACTGCGGATTCCAGGGATTGCCGTTCCAGGGATAAACCATAAATTGCACTAAACATTCTCATCCGAAAGTTTTTAGGTATGAATGGTCTAATATTTGGAGTAGAAATATCGCAATATAAGAGTTTTCCTGATTGCAGCTAATGTTGTTCAAATTTTAATGATTTGGAATTTAATTTCAACTGTTGCAGTTCATCATCATTAATTTGTGCAGGTCAAAATCAATAACAGGGGAATCGATGTCTTCTATTCTAGAAAACCCGTCTGCAACAACATTGTTTTGACCACTTATATAGCATAGGTTAGTAGAGAACTGTGAAACACATTGCAAATGTCTTAGCTGTCTTGGAGAGGCTTTATTATTCTTTTGTTTAAATGCAAATAGTAAGGGTTTGTGGTCGGTATATATTATGAAATCGTGACCTTCCAGTAAGTGTTTGAAACGTTTAATGGATAAGTATATACCCAAAAGTTCGCAGTCGTAAACGCTGTAATTTTTCTGGGCATCATTAAGCTTTTCGGAAAAAAATGCAATAGGTTTCCAACCATTTGGTTCTTTTTGTTGAATTAGTGATCCAATAGCCCAATCAGAAGCATCTGTGAGAAGTGCCAGAGAAGGGTAATCCAAATTGGGATAGGCCATTAACGCTACTTTAGCAATATCTTGTTTACATTTCTCAAAACTTTTTTTGGTTGCATCAGTTCACGGTACTTTGCGTCGATCCTTTTTTGTAGATCCTTTCAAAAGTTCATGCAGAGGTGCTTCAGTTTTTTACGTCATTCTTTATGCAATTTTGCTAGAAATTAACCATTGCTAAGAAAGAACGAAGCTCATGTATAGTATCTGACAAGTGATATTCTACAATAGCTTTAATTTTTTCAGGTAGAGGTTTTGACCCCTCAGCAGATATCTGATAACCTAAAAAGTCTATCTCAGGCACTCCCCAAACGGATTTACTAATATTAATTCGAAGACCATATTTATCTAAACGTTGAAAAACTGTTTCAAGATGTGAACGATGTTCTTCCTCGCAAGAAGAAGCGATCAACACATCATCCAAATATGGAAACACAAAGTCTAAGCCATAAAAAACTTCATTGATAAATCTTTGAAAGGTTGCTGGGGCGTTTTTTAGTCCAAAACTCATTACATTAAATTGGTAAAGTCCAAAAGGTGTGATGATGGCAGTTTTTTCTTTATCTTCGTCCGCTACAGGAATATGGAAATAAGCCTTAAAAAGGTCAATTTTAGAGAATATAGTTTTATGACTTAAAATATGTTGAAAATCTTGGATTCGAGGTATGGGATAACGATCAGGTACAGTTAAATCATTTAGCCTTCTATAATCGCCACACGGGCGGAAGGAACCGTCTTTTTTTGTTACTATATGTAATGGACTTGCCCATTCTGAACTAGAGGGACTAATGATGTTATTGTCCAGCATATATTTGAATTCTCTCTTTGCTATTTCCAACCGTTTAGGGTCTAATTGTCTAGCTTTACAATTTACAGGTTGTCCTTTAGTTACTATATGATGTTTCACATTATGTTTTACGGTAGAAATAAGAATATTCGGTTTTGTTATACTGGGATACATCGAAAACACGTCATTATATTTACTCAAGCTGTTTGTTGTATTTACACTTTCATTTATAGAGATGGATGCAATGTTACCATATACTGCAAGGTTCGTTACACCATCAATTAACCTTCTATGCTTTATATCAATCAATAAATTGAACTTGTTTAAGAAATCTGCTCCCAATATAGCTTTACTTATTTTTGCGACAACAAATGGGAATTGAAAATCACGGCGCAAACCAAGATCAAGAATCAAAATTTCTGTACCAAAAGTATCGATTTCGGTATTATTTGCTGCATATAATTTATAGTCACTAATAAGTTTGTGTTTGGAAGTATAAGGAATAAGGCTTACGCTTATTTTCACTCTTTTTAAAAGTGTTCAGAAGACGGTCTTTAGCAGCAGTATATTTCGTTTTACTATCGCCACTTATAATGTCCCACAAACTTTGGACAAATTTTGGTTCTAATTGGGAAGCTAAGTAATTAAATTTAGTTTTCTCGGCAGTGATTCCACAAATCGAAAACTGTGCTTCCACTTGGTAAAACCATATTTCGGGCTTCTCCGCCCAAAACGGGGGTATTTTAACACTTACCCGCGCTATTTCACCTTTTGCTGCCGATGGTTCAGAATCCGTCATTTTCGTTAATAATTCCGGGTTACCAGAATGTCGCTGCTTACAATATTTAATGTAATACTATTATTTAAAACTGCAAAAGAACAAGAGACAACTTTTGAATTTACATCTTTATTTCTCCCAGTTGAATTGCTCACTGAAGTGTAAGTAGTAGTTGTTCACTGGCACTTCTTATTTTCATCAGTTATGTTACTACCACAGTATGACAAGGTTACCTACCCGACATCATAATAATGCTACCTGAACTATAACTAAGAAATTAGATTGATGATCACCGCCTCCACAACATTCATATAGAAATTGTACTTTTAATTAAAAAAGAAACAAACGCAAGAGAATATTTTGGAATTTCCTTTCTTGTATCACTTGTTTTGTTTGTTTGTCTTGATGAAAAATCTTTTTCATTTCTCCATGGTTTATTAGATGCTGATAACAGTATTTAACAGGTTTTCGATATGATGACTTTCACAATAATTTGTCCCATAATCCAGTTATCTAGAAGCAGACAGGAGTATAAAACACACAAACCTAGCCAAATAAGACTAGTATCAAATCTGTCGTAGTTAATGTCACAGCTCATTAGCAGGATCTCGCACACTTTATACAATCTGACTGTAAATACACTATCGTTTAGACACTTCCGCTAAGAGTTCCATGGGATTTAACTCCTTCCATCTCACTCCCGTGAAAATGACGGGGTGAGGTTTCGCCCTCTGTTTCTCGATCCCGTGATATTGATGGACTGGAGTGTTCAGTAGTAACGCACCAATAAGAATAAAACTAATTAATTTCCTTTGCACGGAAAAATTTTTATTTCTCATTTCGCACACCAGATGGCAGCACCAGGATATTTTTAAGGTAATTGTAGATAGTTTATTTTAAACTAGATGACAGCACTAATCAAATACGCAAATACAAAAGCTAAAAAAATAGGCACTTTTATGACCGTTTTCTTGAAAATTAACCGATCGTTAAGGAGTTAAAGAATGTCTAATTACATAAAACTTATAAGAAGTTCGTAAATTTTGACATTTCACAGCATGCAAAACTTTAACATATTAAAATGATCTCTGTGCGAAGACACAACTGACATAACAACTAAGAATAAAAAATTTTAAATTAAAATTTGCACAAAATATTAAATATATGTTTAAAAATGGGAAATGTGTTCGTATGATCGTGCATGCATTAATGTGGGTAAAAATGTTAAACAGATATTTCTTTACCTCCTTTACTTTCACATATCAGGTACAACGTATCACCTTCATTGTATGAACGTATAACACCTTGAAGTGCTTTTCCTAGCTCATCTTTTATTTCTGGTTTACCAGGAGGAACTAGAAAATTAAAAGAAATAAATACATATTTAGAATAAATTACAATCAAAACTTAGTTTAAACTTCTCGAATGATCGGAGAGCAGATACTTCATGATTTTTATTTTCGAAGATTACCTATTCGTAGATAATATTTTGCAGTGCTATAAAACTTTTTTTAAGTGAAGAAAAATTAAATTTATAGTTATTTATATTCAGGTACTTAAATATGCAAAATGTAGTTTTGGTATATGAAAAAAAAACAGCAACAATAAACAAATTGCAATGTTTATTTAAAATAAAATAACAATGTATACATTTTGTTTTACGATTCAAGATTATGATTCCTATTTTACGATTACGATTCTTGCTTTGCACTACTGAAATTTATTGCATCAAACATCTAAATGAAGAGTCGTTCTGACATCGAAATGATTTTTTTCGTAGCACTCCATTAAAAATCGTATTGTCTAACCATAAAATTCACCATGGTAGTCGGTATATATACTCAGTGAATTCAGGAATGGTTAAAAAGAAAGTTCTCTGTAAAAGTATGGTCATAGCTCCTAGAATAAGGCAAAATGTAGCGTGTGTTTAGTTCTATGGGAACACAAGAAAACTTGGCAATTTTTACTAAGACTCTTCGCTAATAATTTTGGGAAAATTTACGATACAAGATGATTTTATAATCTGCGAAAAAATTTTGCAATAGTAGGTAATTATATAATGACACTTTAAAACAGCATTATTCTGTTAAACTTACATTTCAGTTTTGCAATTTTTTATAATTATATCGTAGTATGAACTATAATTTTGAAAACCAGAATTTCCGGAAAGCCGTTACCATTTTAACGGAAAAGTTATTTTAGTTAATGATTTGAATACCAGATATTTTGGTTTTATTGACCAGACTCATTGTTTTTTTGCCTGAAATGTAGTTACCATACGGTACGGAAATTTTACCAGTGTTTTTCCTTTGTGTAAGGAGGTTTTAAAATTTAAAGTTTAAAAGAGTAACCATCAGCAAAAAAAATATCTGAACTTAACATTGGTTTCTTTTGAAAAGATACAGTTTTTTTTATGTATTCCCATTGCAAAACTTGAGCAAATATGATGAAAAATAAAAGAATTGCTAGAAGTTTTTTGACACATAACTTTTTTCGAACTTGTCGACCGAAATAAAACCGAATAAAAATGCAGTTACGTGCTGTTTTTGCAAGAGAAAAAAGCTCATTCGAGAACTATTTTACGGCAGCTGAGGCCCCGCACATACTCTGTTGCTGTTTTATCTTTATTCTGGTCAGAAGAGGCCACATGAGACTCGTGTACATGATACACAAAAAACAAGAAGATACAGTTTGCGGTAAGGAATTTGATAGCTGCTACTTTATTTGTAGACGCATAAGCTGCATAAAGCCGCAGTAAGATTGCGAAAAAGATAGATCAATCTGATACTTAGAGCGTAAAAAGTAGAAGATATATGAGTACTTATAAAAATGTGCCAAAAATTTAAGGGAAAACAATTCACGCAAAATATTTTCTATAATTCATACCGAAATATGATATGTCAGATATGTGTTGTTAAAATTATCAACAAAAAAAAATTATTAATATTATGTGAGACGGGGAAAATTCTGAGCAATCCATTAAACTCAAGAATCAAAATTATTCATTGATAAGTAAGTAAGATTTCATGTAGAGTGCATCACAACAGAATAACTTTTGAACTAAGGATCAGATTTTAACGTCTCCATTATAATTTTATCAACTTAAAATACCGAATTCTTCAAATTACAAAATCATAAAGAAACCGTATTTCGTTAGCATAAGAATTTAATCTATGGATTTGAGTTTTTGACAATCGAAACATGGGGTCAGTCGTAGTCTGGTAAATGTTGGTAAATTTTCTTTTGATTCTATTTACAACTTACGCGTTTTTCGCAAAATTTCTAAAACTATTGCATGAATCATTAAATCTTACTGGGAGAAAAAAAAATTCTGGTAAAATTGCCGTACTGTATGCTAGTGACATTTCTGGTAAAAGAAAATCCATACTTCAGGTAAGAAAAACAAAACTATACGGTATTTAAGCTAACTCATTTGGAAAACCTTTTTGTTAACAGTGGTTTTCCGAAAATTCTGTTTATAAAATTATACTTCTTATTACCATACATTTAAGAAAAAATACAGAACTTAAAGGTAAACTTAACTTAGCAGATGGTTTTTATTATATGCCCTAAGGTATCATGATAAAATTATCAAATTTAATCACATTTAACAAATTTTATCACATATTATAAAACCATATTACATTGTTAATTTTACCAAAATCATTAACAAATTGCTTCGATAAAAATTATAGAGCTTCTTGATGTTCCCATAGATACAGAAACAAGCTAAAATTTACCATATTTAGCTCGTTTTGACCATACTTTATTCTCTGTTGAAATATGATTTTTATTATTTTAGTTATTTACATTACTTAATTAAAAATGATTGAAGGAGAGTTAAATATCAGGCATACAATATATATATATATATATTATTCTGCATTAAATAACAGTTTTAAAACTAGCATCTACAAAAAAATATGAGATNTATATATATATATAAAGCGTCACATAATTTTTTTCATTTCGCTTATTTTCGTAATAAAATTTGATTTCATAATAAATATTTTTGTTTGCATGAAAATAATATAAGATTATCATATTTTACATTAAGAGAATTTAAATCAATCGATGAAGGGGAATCAGTAATTGATAAAACTATTTGGATTAATAAGAGTAATAATGGATAATAAAATTAATTGATAAAATGGATTAATAAGATAAACTTATTTCTTTTGGCTTTGTTGTGAATAAACTCGCAATTTAACAAAATGCAAAGAATATTTATATTTTAAAATTCGAAATATTATCAGTAATCAATACGTTAAATGAACATCTTATATATTATAACACTTTAAAACTTTTATTGTTTACTGAGTCAAAATTTCGAAATTATTTTTAAGTTAATGTCTTTTTTAAAATTAAAATATAAAATATCACCAAAACAACGAAATTGATATATATTATAAATGTGAACTAAACAGCTTCTGAATATCAACTTGAAAGTATATGTTGCTAACAGTTTTTCATTTTATTTTTAAATCAATATTTAATTTAAGTTTTCCTTGAAAGATATTGATAGAAATGTCATTGAAAGAAGTTTATATGAACTTAAGATAATTTTGTTTTCGAGATTGGTTTATTCCCACTATGAATAAATGTTTTACTTCCCCTTGCTGTCTCACTAACATATATTCAAATTTCAAATGATTATATTAGATTCGATGCAGTATTTTTAATAATATCTATATTACTAGAACTAATTTTATTGCTTATATTATAAATGTCGAAAAAAAACTGAAGCATAAATTGTATTATTGTGCTTTTGCTTCTTTATGTATTAAATTTCTAATACATTTATTTATTTATTTATATATTTTTTTAAGATAAAATTGTTTTTGCAAACTAAGGCTGTATTTTCTAGGGCTGAACGATCTCAATGGTAAAATATTTTGGAAGAAATCTCATCACTTGCTTTCGCCCGAGTGGTTATGAGTAAATAAAAAATAGCGAGATAAAAAAGGTCGTTTTGAAATATAATTTTTTAAGCAATAAACTTCAGATTTTTTCTATTTTCTTGGTATCGTTTGTTTCTATGAGTTTTTGTGTTATTAGTATTTTTCCAATTAATATTCACGCATGATACGATGTTTTGATATTGTTCTGCTATATCATATAGTGTTAAGTTGACCTTGCATCACTAACCTTACATCAGAAAAGTCCTGGGTTCGAATCTCGGAAAAGACATAGATGTTCTTTCCTTCCCTGTACTATCTGTCCCTATTGTGGGAGCAACGTTGGCCCACCTAATGTGGTGCCCTTGAAAGAGTGGCAGATAAGAGTGGCTACACTACTAATATCTGAATGACGAGTGTCAATCGTGTGGTCAATGGCATAAAAAATATTGCTATGCTTACTCTTTGTATAAAGCGCGAAATTAAAAATAAGCAATTCTTAATAACAGTTGATGGAATGCTTCGATTTTAATGTAGTAAGATGAATGATTTTACTCAATGTTACTAAAATCGAATCTAATTAATTTGTCAATAACTCTGCTAAGTAAATAGTGAAAGCGATATATTATGTTAAAGATTCGGCAGAAAACACATATTTTCTCTGAATTAACTGGCCTTTTATCCAACGGATTTAGATTTTTGACTCACAAAATAAGGGGTCAAATGAAATCTACTAGTTTGTCGAGAGAGTTTTTAAGGATTGGTCCTTTGATGTTATATCATTTTTTGTATTTTTCTCAATATTACTAGAATACGTTTAGTTTTTAGAGTGAATCAAGAAAACATTCAAACGAATCAAAAACAGTTGTTAAGCATGTTTATTTAAAAAGAATTACGAAAACTAAAAAAAGTTAGACTAATACTTTTTAACCATTTCAGTTATTACTACTTGAAAAAATTTTGAATTGTGAAGTATACAAATTTTTACTACTTTTAAATGAATAATTTGTAGAAATAGAAACCTATAGAATTTGAGTGAAATTTTTTAATCAGTTGTTGCGAAATTTAAGAATTTCGTATGTTTAACTTTTGCTTTCTTGAAATTATTTGACCGATTCCATATTAGTATTCAAAAAATATATTTATCTTTTTCACTACTTTACGAAAATCGTAACAAAAATGTATATTTTTCCAGAATTAACACTCTTTCATTTGAGAGATTTAACTTTCTGTCTTTCAAAATATGGGAGGTAGCTTTTTCACAGCATGCATTGAATTTTAAGAGCTTTCCATCGCAAAATAAAAGATCGTACTCATGAAAACTACAAGTTTAATTAAAATATTAATAATTTAAATTTATTTAAATATATTTAAATTTATGCATTAAATTATTTATTTGCGTTTAATAAGTTATTTATTTAAATTTATAATTATATTTAATTAAATTATTAACAAAATTTAATTAAATTATTAACAAAATTTAATTAAATTATTAACAAAATTTAATTAAATTATTAAATAAATTATTTTCGTTAAACCTCAGAAGTAGAATAGCTTAGTTAACTATCAGTGTGGTCTTATACAATTTTAAAATTTGTCTCTATATTGCTTTTTTCTCATCTTCAATACACCTATTTTTTTGTAGTTAAAAATGACAGCATATTTCATGCATTCCCCTAATTACTATCTTTAATAGATATTTTTAAATTTTTTAACAAAATTCAAATCAAAAAAGTGTACTGATTAAAGACAGCAAATTAAATTTAAATCAGGAAAGCACATAAACTCTTTCAAAGTATAATAAATCAACAATCAAAAAGGTGAAATGTGAAGCATCAAAAATTTTTTTAACTTGGAGGCATTTCTAATATTCGATTTTTCAACTACTTTTTGTTTTTCCTAACAATCAAACAAATTTTAATGAGTTTAATTATGCATCATAGGTTGAAAACTACACAAATATTTGAGACCATTGGCAGCTGAAAAAAAAGAAGTTCATTAAATTATTCTGGCTCCAAAAAAAATATTCGTCATAAATATTTCAACAACAGGTTTTGAAAAAATAAATAATAAAAACAATTTCCGTTTTATTTGAGTTATATTGCACCCATTGTTAGCAGAATATCAAAATAATACTAGTAATTAGTAGTAGTAGAATTATTATTATTATGCTCTATTGCTGTTTTTATATGATAATGATGCTTATGTTTCAAAGAATAATAGATAAATTGTCAATATAATTCACATAAAAAATTTATTTTTAACAAAGTTTCCGTTAAATGTTATGTTTTAAATGCTTTCGATTATCTTTCATAGTTGCTCGATTCATTTTCAAAATTCCTCGTTTGCATAATAAAGTAATTGTCAGTTCACTTGATGAGTTATTTAATATTGCCAGATTTATAATATGAATGATATTGAAATATTTAAGCCATACTCACTTAAAACTTTGACGGCAATCTGATAATTCCGTGTTTGGGCTTTCCTGAAATCTACTCTACATCTATATTCTCCTTCATCTTCTGGGCTTATTCCGGAAATTTCCAGAACAGCTGGTCGAGGTACGGTGTTGAAATAGGCTCTACCAGTTAAGAAATCTTTGGACGAATGCCTCGCTTGCCCCACGTGACCTCTCCTGGCATCGAAGCTGTAGATTGGTGTTGCAATATCACCTTTGTACCATAGAACTAGATATACTTCATCTCCATCACTTGGTGAAATTATATCACAGGGAAGGGAAAGCTTTCCACCAGATAATACTGTGTGTCGTTCTTGTGGTTCTGTAAATTAATTCGTATAATTAATTAAAAATATCTAATTTATCGAAGAAAGCAAAAATTAAAAGTAATGTGTAGTCTGAGGAAAACTATATAAGTTACAAAGGATTTTTATCTTTTAAAGTTAAGAAAAACAAGTCGTTTTTTAAAATGTTTATAAGATTTATTACTTGGAGCCTGCATATATTACTAAAAATGGCAACTGGATGTCGGTTTTTTTGGTTCATGGAATTGTAATAAATTATATCAACGCAATGGACTCTTAAGTATATTGTATTATATATTATATTATATTACTTATTATATTATATCATTTATTATATTATATTATTTATTATATTATATTACTTATTAGATTTTATTACTTATTATATTGGCCGGGATAGTGTATTTGGTAGGGCGTTGAGCCTATGTCCACGAGGTCTTGGGTTCGATCCTCGCCGGCCGAAGATTCCCCGTGTAGTAAAGGCGCAAGTTAAATCTGTCAGGTTACACAGTCCTCTATGTTCCCATAATAAATCAATGCCTCCAGGGGTACTAATCGGTGATTGTACCCCTAATCGTTCTCTGGTTAAGTTCAAAATTAATATCTGTGTGTGAATGAATGGATGTATGAACGGGTCCGCCCTATAACAGGAAAATTAACTATTTATAATGTTTCGTCAAAATTAAAAATTTAAGAAGAATGCAAGAGGCATAGTAATAATCTTTTCAATGAAATTTTATTTATAAAACAACTGCTAATCTATGAAAATCGTGAGAATAATTTAAGAAAAAAGCATTCTGTATGGCTCATTGGAAACACAACATCGACAACAAGGTATTATGATGAAATAAATCTATGTCAAATCTTATCAGATGGTTTAGCTTGAATAACAGAATATACCATAAATGATCCAGGGAATATTCCCGGACTTTCTAGGATTACTATGGTAAGAGCAAGATTTACATTGCATTATCATGTACTATGCTATTAACATTGCGTTGGATTTACTCAAAATGTGAATTGAGGCTCATCTTAGTGCAGATTAACTTGCTATTTAAAATAAAGTCAAGTCATAATTATAATATATCAACAATATGTTTCGGCAGTTACTTTTCTTACAATTTACTTTAACTAAAATTAATATATTTTTTCTTTCTAATACTTTAAATAAAATGAAATTTATCTGTTTATTCCTTATTTTTTCTTTAATATAATGAATATAATGAAATTATTATATTATATTCTTAAATATTATGAAATATTATCTGTTAATTTATTCTTCAAATTATCAAGATGAAACTTTGTTAAAGATAATTATTTTTTGTAAATGTTTGAAAGGTTCGTTTATCGTTAAGNGTTGGATATGTATAGATATATATATATATATCAGGGTATAAATATTTCCTTCTACAGTTGATAAAACTTTTTTTGGCATAGCTTCAAAACCCTGTAACTGATTTGATGTACGCAAATTTTTATCTTCTATAGTGACACGTGACTGGTGGAAGTATCAAGCATGTCCTAACGTAATTTTCATTCGTTAAAAGATTTTCGAAAAGTTGATTGTGATTCTCCATTGTTTTTCTTTGATTTTGGAGTTAACTGCTCCCTACGCTGTCTATTGAAAAAAAAATGTGAATTAGAATTCTGCCAGTACAATTTATAACCGGGAATATACATTTGCTTTAAGCAAAAAATTACACTCCTTATCCTTTTTTTAATGTAAATTTTTAAAACGCTTTAGATTAACTTAGTATCATATCTTTATTTGTATTTTCCGCATAGTATTTCGTGCACCATTTGTTTCTTGTGCACCAAAGAAATTTCCAATTAGCTATTAAAAAATTTTTTTGGATATCTCTTCCCAGTAGTAAGAAGAAGTAGTTGCTTGAAAATGACAGATTTTCACAGTGAGTTTTATTAAATTTTTTATTTGTTCCTGTTTCAAAAAGTTGGTACATTTTTAATTGTCAATTTTATCCGATTATATTAGCATTTAAGTTTTAAATTCCCCTGCAAAAAAAGACATTGAAACTGGCTAGAGCTTCTGATCTTAATTCCGTTTTTTTTTCGGTTTTTATTTAATCTTCTTACTATTTATATGTTTTTCTGTATTTGCATTTTTAATTGGTTAAATAATATTTTTATTTTTTATTTATTTAAATTTATTGATTATTTTTTTATTTATTTTTATTTTTTGTATTAAAAATCCTTTGAAATTATTTTTTTAATTCTCTTTGTGTAATTATGTGTATATATAAACATGAAATATTCATCTTTTCGTTTTAAAAACTACGATTAAAATGCATGATCAAACTCAAACAATAAAAAAAATATTTTTTTCTTCAAATGAAGAAATAGAAAAGAAAAAAAAATACTGAAAATATCAAATTCAAAAAGCTTTCCTTAGTAAATAAAAGATAATGTCAGAAGTTCAATTATGGCTGACGTGCCCATCCTTTACTATTAAATTCCTACAGTTATATTTTTATTTAAAGAAAAGTAAAAGAAAAAGGAACGAAATTATTCATTTGCTCTCATTTCAATTTTTTTAGCTGAAAACTGTAATAGGAAGGAGCGAAAATCGCTTTTTGAGTGATGAAAAAAACATATTATGCGTCATTAATTTTATCACAGTGAGGTAATGAATAGCATTTATTAAGATTCTTTTTTTTTATTTATCAGAAGACAGTAATTAAAATAGATTTTTTTGTGTATTTGCATTGGAAATCGTTACTGGCGCGAAAAGTAAAATGAAAAAAAAAGCTTAAATAATAGATAATAATGCTAGGAAAATAGCCTACATATCCGGGATTCTTAAATTACAAAAATGTAAAGGAATATTGTTTGCTTTATTAATGGTTTTAAGTAACAAATTAGCGACTTAAGAAGGATCAACACTTTTTAAGACCTTAATGATTAAACTGGTATTTTCATTTTTATTAATAAAATTAAGATTTTGTTTGTTCGAATCTGTGCTCCTCCAGATCCATCTGTTCTATCTTCCTGAAAAATAGGCAGTGCATGCAAGGGGTGAGTTTAGACCTCAATCTGAAAATTCTTAAAAAAATTTCAATTATGTTCTTGCTCTTCAAGAAGAAGAAATCACAGATACCACACTTGTGGTCTATGACGTCAGTACCACCTGATGACGCTTTTATAAGCAAAATGGCGTGTTAATGTTGAGCCAAGTTTCGCAGCATAAGTTAGATTGTTAATTAACGGGAAATTATTTAAGTACTGTGCTGTATCGCATATCGAATTCGTTAAAAGATAATTCTTTTTCGTCTACGTCATTTATTTGTATTCATTTATTTATTGTAACAGTGATATATTTTGGTTTCGTGTACCTAAAAACTTCAATGTATAATTAGTTTGCTTATGTTCTACATGGCTTCGCGCCAGTTGAACATAAACGTTTGTGATAAGTTGGATATGTATAGTGAAAAATTTGAAATCTCTGCGAAACTATCTTTATGAAAGAACGTAGTGTCACTTTACTGTGCCACAAAGACTGTGTCACTTTAAAGAATTGATATTCTCGGGTTTAGCTTACACGAAATAGAATGGAATGAACACTTGTTAACGTAAATAAATACCACATCTTAACAGCCAATCAGTCATCACCAAAGAGTTTTGTTAAAAATTACCGTGCTTTTTGGGGTTTCCATAGAGCCAGAAGCACTCTAAACTTTACCATATTCTTGTAGTTTTGACTGTATTTTTTAGTCCCGCAGTGGACTGATCGTTAAGACACTGTTCCCAGCGGATCACCGAAGTCAAGCATCACTGGCTACGGTCAGTGTGTGAGTGGGTGACCACTTAGATCAGCCTGCGTAGGGACCGAGGGTGTGCGGTATTGGTCCTCGTTAAACTGTTCTACCGTAAAGTGATAGACTTCGCGTGCAGGTGGTCGGGCTACCGAAGCTGGGGTGCCATCCCCTCTGCAGATGATTAAAATTGTGATGGCATGTCTTCGGATCATCCTCAGGGATGTTTCCCAGACCGTCGCCAATAGCCCATTGTGCAGCTCTAGTGCGACGTAAATGAACAACAACAACGACTGTATTTTTTACTCAGTGAAGGATAGTATATTATTTAGATACTTATGTTGTCAGTTTTAAGTAAAATGTAAATTAATTATGATCATTTTAAAAACATTCTTTAATAAGTTGAAAATTAAAACTTTATTTATCAAAATTCTAATTAAAGCTCTTACAGATTGAATCAAAGTTTCTGCTTCTGCACTAGACGACGAATTTAATTTATAGTTATTACTCTATTAATAATTACGGATTTCAAGTTCGTAAAATTTACCGACCAGGTAATAAATACGTTCCATGATATGATGTTATTAATTGGGCACTTGCATTTCAAGAGGAAGAAGGTCACTGGTACCCAAACACGTGACCTATGACGTCAGCGCCAGCTGAACGTTTATAAGTAAAATGACGTATTTAAATTGAGCTAAGTTTCTCCACACAAGTTAGAATGTTAATTAATAGGAAGTTAATTAAATACTATGCCGAATCACACATCAAATTACTTGAAATAGAATTCTTTCTCGTCCACTTCTTTTACTTAACTTAGATTTATTATTTGTTTATGCATTTTATTGTAACAGTGATATATTTTGGTCTTATTTACCTAGCAACTTTGATGAATAATCAGTTTGTTTATATTGTACATGACTTCGTGCCTGTATTTGTGTTAATTTAAGTAATAAATATATAGTGTAAGAATAAAAATCTTTATGAAAGAGTATGGAATGCGACATTAAAGGGAATTGATAATTGACGGGCTTGGCTTTCTCGAAATAGAATGGAAAGAACAATTTCTAACCTAAACAAATGCCACATTTAATCAAACAATCAGGATCGAGATACCCGAAATACTTCACTTGCAGGTATCCAATTATATACATATCTTATTTCTCCTAAACACCTTGAAGGGAGGGCTTATATCAATAATGTTAAAAACTGACCTTTTTCGATACATCATTTCTAACAAACTACTTATGATACCTCTTTGAAATTTTTTAGGAACATTTGAGATTATATCGGTTGCATGTTGTGATAATGTTTTAGTGGTAACCAGCATACTTTCTGTGTGCTCTGTGTTGCGAGAAATTTTTGTTCAAAAATGATGAAACTTTTTAAAAAATTACAAGTTCTCAGTTCATAATATTTAAAAATTTCTTGAGGTAAAGATATGTATTAAAAGTTATCACAGTGTAACATGTATATATAAATATTCAGTGAAAAAAATCTGAAGCAATATTTCGTTCAGATGCTGAAAAAACGTTCCTCGAAAAAAGGTTACTTTTAGTATTATTGGTATATGCCTTACAGATTCATAATTCTCAGTCATAAGTCATAATTCTTAGGAATCAATTTAAAATTTTTGCAAAACAGTTTTGTAGCTTTTTTTAAATAGTTACTAGTAAGACATTGTTTGCTTCGTCTCTGTTTCAAAGTAAAATTAGCTCTTAATTAGTTTGCTTAAATAAAATCTTCTATTGGTGTTTCGGAAAGCGTTTTTTTTTCTTTAATAAAAATGAAACGATTTTCTTATAGTGGATAATTATTTTATTGAATCATTTATCATCCTTTCTGGTCTAAAGCTTTTTGCTTTCCTTCTAGCAGTAACATGATTCCCCACGCAGGAAACTTTTGTTCCTTTACTCCAAAAAACTGATCCAGGTGAATTCTGACCCCCTTATTTAATGTAAAAGACTTACTCTTTTAAAAACAATTGTAGAGACCACACCATAGTTGTTCACAATCTGGTTTTCGTCCTCAGTGATGATGTGGCTCTGAAGTTGATATATTTTTTGATGTTTCAGAATCAAATCAAAGACTTCAATGTGACGGCACAAATCTCTATCCGTAAAAACATGATGAGTTCATATATTGGGATTTCAGATTAAACATTTTTCAAATGATCATGAATGCTCATGATAAATTCAATGTCTTAGCGATCTCACGAGTCGTTATTCGATGGTCAATTAATATCTTTATTGCTTCTTCATTAGCTTAAACTTTCGTGGTGCGTCATCATGTATCTTAATCGAAATTTTGCAACATCGAAATTTTGCAAACCAGTTTTGACACTTGCGAACAGAAAATATATTTTCTCCTAGTACATCGAATAGTTTTTTGTTGTTGTTAGAGCAGCATTTGTTTCCCTTTTCTATAGCAAGCAAAAAAAAAAAAAAAAATTACTGCGCAGAATCAATTGAATGTCTTAACAAGCAAGCCTTGCTAGATCAGCTGTCAAAATACATAAGTCTTTATATAAGGCTTTAGTATAAAACTAGCTGTTAGAAACTATAAATAAATCTTTTGTTGATAAAAGAAACTAAATTACTCTTCATAAAGTTACTTAACATAAATTTGTTTCATGGGTAATGAACTTACAATAAAAATGGTAACATAAGAAAACAGTTCTTATAAGCCAACTATGTTAGAATAGCATTGATTTTCCCTAATTACGTTAAAAAATAATAATCTTTGCTTGTTAAAAACCAGGAGTAGTAGAAAAGTTTAACTAGGGCTTACAGAGATTTACGAGCATCAATGACCTTAAATAACAAAATCTTAGGTTATATGTCACTTTTGAAGGGACAATTTTTTGAAACAAGGCTTTTTTTTAAATGTTATTTGCATAAAAACAATTTTTAAACATAATAAACAACTTATTTTTTTCTTGGTTCAAAATTGTTAAAACTCCAACGTCAGAAAACATTATTTTATGAATTAAACTACATTTTAAATTACTCCCTGATGTTTTTTGTACTTACGTTTTAGCAACGGCAGAGTCATATTTTCGATGGAAAATATTTCAGCAAAAGTATAAAATTTCGTAGTGTACAGATGACACTCTAAGCTAGCTGTCAATTTAAATACCCTGTACTTATTAAGAATACAGAATCTCAAGGCAAACATCGTCAGAATATTCAAAACTTGTTATTTTTTACGTTTTCTCCACTAAAATAATTAAGTACCTCAAATACTTTATTAAAAAGTTTTTACCACAGTGTAAAATAATTTTTTCTTATCCCTGACGTCTAACAACATTCACACATTTAATTATCTTACATCAAAATCTAATCCCATTAATGGAATTTCAGACTTGCTTATTAAAAAACTATAAAATCTATCAAAACTTGTCTTTCTTAAATTAGTTTTTTTATAGCAATACATAAAGTCAGAAGTTAAGAATAAATTATTCCATAAAACTAAGGAAAAATAAGGTACATTATTTTGTTGTGTTTTGTGCTGAAAATGAAGTCTATATTATTTGCGAGATGTCTGTCTTCATTATTTTTCATTTTTGATGTCATTTTGTTTCAAAAGATTCTGATTAGAACGAAATATATATTTTTTATTCTACTTCATTTTTTATTTTATATGTCATAACAGGAAAATGTAAAGATAAATAATAACATTATTCTAAAAAAATTAGTTGAAAATTTGGATTTTTTTTAATGTCACATTACTGCATAAAAACCAAAACAATATATAACAGACAAAATTATGAAGGAAGAAGAAGTTTGTATGATGTTTAATGTATTTATATTATAGACGAAATTTTTTTTTTTTTTTGATAAACGATATATTGATGGTAGTTTAAACACTTCAATTTAACTATTCTGCACTTAAACTGATATGTTTTCACGGTTTTTTCCCCCAAATAAGTAATAAAAAATATTTTAAGTAAAAAAGAAACGAAGTTTGTAAATGTTGTACTAATATAAGAGTAGAGATGTATTAATAAAATGGTATAAAGAATGAAATTTTCGAGTTAATTATTTATCTTTAAAAATTTATCTGGAAAGGTATAATAGGAAATTTATTAATAAATGCTTTAAAAACATATATAACTTTATAATGCGATAATATTAAGAAATAGGGGAAAGTCGGGTAGCCCCGCCCACTTAAGGAGTATTGCTTATATTTCTGAATAATATTGAGTAATAATCAATATTTTTGTATGTTTCTATTGTTTTACCATCTAATTAAATAATGCAAAAAGAATAAACCAAAAAAAGAATAGTTTAACTTAAAAAAATAGAAATTTAAAAAAACATGTTTTTCAGCTCTTTTCAAAATGTGTCGGGTAGCCCCGCCCAGTTACAAAAATTATGTTTTTTGACTGTTTTTTCAGGTGTAAATGAAAATGACCAATGTATTGACAATAGATAAACCTCATTTATCATTTTTATCACAAAATTATTTTATTTATTACATATTTATATACTTTTAGTGAATTCTATCATTTAATAACAATCATTTAATAACAACAACATTTTTTGCTAAAAATGCATATAACATTCAAATTTGAAGCAATAAAATAATAATCTTTGCAACCGTACATTTATCGACGAAATAAAATTGGGCTGTGATACCCGACATTCATGTGAGCGGGGTTAATCGAAATCCAATTTTTTTGTAAACTTGTAATTACTCGAACTATTTTTCACATATAAACTTCTTTCTTTGTGCAAATTAAACTTAAGACTACATACTTTAATGTTGTGTGCATAGAAAAAATTATTTTTTTAGTATTAAAATGAAGTTTAATCGAAATATTCAGCCAATTTTTCTTAATTTCATGACTACTGCATTCAACATATTTTTAAAACAATTGTTTACCATGTTAACAGCTGCATAAACACTTGAAACTTTGAAAATAATCTTTTTTTAATATAACAATTAATGCCTGATGGCCCATTGACTTGAAAAAATATTCTATTCATATGAAATTGACTGTGGGCGGGGGTACCCGCTGGGTGGGACTACCCGACTCTCCCCTATAGATTGTTGCTTGTAAGGACCGATCTTTCAAAAAAATAACTAAATGATTACAATGGAAATATTCCAATAACAAAATGAAAAAAAATTGTGATAAGATATAGAATTTACGCAATTGGGAAGTTTCTTTCCAATAGTTCACTTGCATTTTGATATTTTTAGATTTTTCCAGCAATTAAAACTTCGTGACTTACTTTAGGTTCGCCTTAAATTATTTTCTTCTATACTTTACATTTTAAATTAGTTGTGGGTATGAAATATAATTTGAGATGAAAAGATTCTCCCGTGTTATGGCGTCCTCATTAGAACTTCGTAAAGTTTCAAATTATTTTATTTAAAAGTTCAAATTATGTTATTTTATTTGCATATGAATTGAGATGTCAAGCGATTATTATGGCAAAACACGTATTTTTTTTAAAAGGAACACTTGATTTTTTATTCCAAGACACAGCATTTAAGAATGAAACAAGTAAAGTATTTAATTTATTTTTAGCTGCATATAAATTGAGTTATCAAGCGATTATTTATAATCCAGTAAAAATCTTATTTTTTGTTAAAAAGAAACTCGTAATTTTTTATTCCAAGACACAGCACATAATAATGAAACAAGTTAAGTATTTAATTTATTTTTCAGTTGCATATAAATTGAGTTATCAAGCGATTATTTATGATCCAGTAAAACACTTATTTTTTGTTAAAAAGAAACTCTTAATTTTTTATTCCAAGACACAGCACATAATAATGAAACAAGTAAAGTATTTAATTTATTTTTAGTTGCATATAAATTGAGTTATCAAGCGATTATTTATGATCCAGTAAAACACTTATTTTTTGTTAAAAAGAAACTCTTAATTTTTTATTCCAAGACACAGCACATAATAATGAAACAAGTTAAGTATTTAATTTATTTTTCAGTTGCATATAAATTGAGTTATGCTATTATTTATGATTCAGTAGAAGCCTTAATTATTCTTGTTGTGTTAATGAAACATTTGTTATAAAAAGAAATTTCTATGTTACCAAACTATCCCTGTTTGAATACAAAGATTTTCACAGCCACCAAATTTCAGTTCAAATCAACTTAAATACATAGTTACTTTTTCCAGTCAATTGAATGCAAATCATTGACTCAGTAAGGGTTTGATCATTCAACAAAGTTAAAGATGCTTTTAGAGCAAAACAAACAATGCTTCGCTTGATTAAACCTTACTCCATTTTTAAAACATTAAAAATGCTTATTCTAAAGTATTGGAATTTTTTCCCTTCAAAACCACGAGAATGAGAGAGGGGAACATAACACCGGAGAAAAATAATGAAAAACCACTTAAGTAAGAATGAATACACCTGCAGCCATTTTTAAAAGTAGCTTTCTGAATATGAGTTGCACTCCAAAGACCAAACAACATCCAACTTTATATACATTTTAAATGAATAAAAAGTAAAATTCGTTCGAAACAAAAGCATTTCGCTTTTCCATAGCATCCAGAATCATTAGTGCAATGGATTCCTAAACCACCCACAGGCAAAATAAAACAAAAAGCAAATAAGGCAAAAAGAAAATAAAAAGTAAAATAAATGCACTTTTTTTATAATGTAAGCTGTGATAGAGGCATTTTTTTCATTCCGTTTTTGTTCTGTTTTGAAGTTTTTCTCGGTATATTTTTTTTAATTTGTTTCTGGGAGTTCTTGAAAGAAAAATTAGCGGAGATCAAAAACAAAGAATATCTCCGCTAAAGAAAGTGACTTTCCAGATCTCTGAACAGATATCAGTGGTTCTGAGAAGTAAAAAACTTTTTTTGCCCAACCGTCACTTATTTTCTTTTAAGTCGCACTGGTTACAAAGTTTGAATGTAAAAAAAAATAAGAAGAAAGTTCAAAAATCGTCGGAGTGAAATCAAAAGAAATCCCCGCGTTAGAGGTATAAAGAAAATGGTCGGCTAAAGTTCTAGAAAAAAATACTATGTCGCTAACTAAAGCCGGTTATCGATTATTAGATTCTCCTTTACACTATTCAGCTACTTTAATTTTTAAACATTTTCTAGAATTCCTTTTAAAGTTCATAACAAGGATTATATGACAGTAAAATATTTTTAAACTTATTTTCATTTAAGAAGGGGGAGTTTTTAAATAATTTAAACTATTTCCGTATATTTTTCTTTATTATATTAAATGTTTTTCATCAGCTTTCCGTTTCACATTATTTGACAAAACGCCTTATATTTATTCTGAGTTCTAAATTAGATATTTTTGTAGAATTGATTGGGTTCTTTTCTTTATTTATCTAATTTTTAAGTAGTTCACATATTTAAACTTTACAAAAAGTGCTATTTATTAATAGCTACAATATAAGTGTTTTATTTCCTATTAATTATGCATAAATAAAAGGCTATAATCTGCAATTAAATAATGTTCATTTCACTTTACATGTTCGGGAGCCAAGGACAATTATAAATAAATTGAGGTTAATTTATTTATTGTTACTAAATTAAATGTTTAAACAATTAGCTTCCATAGAAACTAAAATAGTTATTCATATTTTTTTGACGGTTACTTTTACTGTTATTATTCAGAAAAAAAAAATATTTTAATTTCGTTCGTTGTAGTTGTTGCTCATTCCCCTGGGTTAGGAAAGCCTACNGAAATGTGATTATTACCTCCCTGAAGGTAAACCTCCTGCGATTCACGGAAAACAAAAGAAATCAATGTTTACCTGTAAGGTAAAAGGAACTATGGAGTTGATATATTCACATTTAATCACCCATCAAGTGTCTGAATAAATGCTTCATTTATATTAAACATCTCGAAGATTACATTTCTGTTCTCTTTTTTTACCTTAGCTGTTTTAAATGCAGTCTTCAAATTTATAAGAAAATGAAAAAAATTTTCAGTGGGGAAAAAGCATTGAGAGCATTTAAGGCATTGTCAAGGGCAGAAGCTTTGTAGGGTCTCATAACCTGCATCATCCTGATGAAAAGATCAAAAGATGTCATCGTCCTAATGAGCAGTATCATTTTCTTTCCTTTCTTTGCAAATATAAGGCAAGTGACCAGTCAGAAAGATTGATTCTTTAGTAGTGAAATAGCTTAACAATATTTTTAGTTATTTATAAGGCATAAAATTTACATGTTTTAAAAGTGGTGAAAAATTAGTTTTCTTGCAATTTAAAGCACAATTTTTTTTTTTTTTTCAAATTTAGAAAATATAGCGTCTGGTGTGAAGAGATAGAAAATAATGTTTCAGGGCAAAGATGACTGCCAGCGCCTGGTTACGGGAGCGCCCGCTTTGCGGAGAATGTACATAAAGCAGGGATGAGAGTAGTCAGAAAGTAAAAAAGAGGTAATTCAAGAATGAGTGAATATATTTATCATAATTATTTTTATTTGTATATATATATACATATATATATATCCGTACTATGACCTTATCAGAAGCACACGAAAAAGAAACAGTTCATAAAAGTAAAGCGCATTTAGCGGTGTATGGAAACATTTTCGAGCATGGGATCCCATGCAAATTTAAACTTGGCTATTTCCCATTTCCCCTAGAAGTTTGTCGCAATATTTATTCTACCCCCTGTTACATATAACGTTTTTAAATTCATACCATCAAACACAGACAAAACAGTGTCCTTTTAAATTAAAAATATAACTCAAACAGATCATAAAATTGAAATCAGGGAAGTAAAAATATACAAGATGCTTGAAAAAATCACATGCAATAGAATGTTTTTTCCTTAGTGTTATCAGTGCTTCATAATTTTTTTATTAATCCATACATAAATAAAAATCTATAATCTGCAATTATCTAATGTTTTTTTTACTTTATATGTTTGGGAGCAACCTGGAATTATAAGCAATTTAAGCTTAAATAATTTATCGTTATCAAATGAAATGTTTCAACTTGATTAGATTCCATTAAAACTAAAAAAGTTATTCAATATGTTAGAAGTTACTGTTACTATTAACAGTTGTGGAGAATTATTTTAACTTCTTGAGTAATTTTACTAATTACATAAAAGTAATTTTTGAGATAATTTGATTAACTTAAAGAATAAATAAGTATTATATTGTATAAACAAGAGGTATGTAATTTAAATTTTGAGGAAAGGAAGCTACATTTTTAACTGTATTATATTCTCTATAGTACATCAGTGATGCTAATATTTTCAAAATAACTTCTGAAAAGTTGCCATTTTGTTTAGTTAATAAAATTGAATGAAAAGCTACATTTTAAGTTTCGATGTTGTCTTACGTTGGATTATTGCTATTTTTTAAATACTAATTATCTTTATTAGATGTTCTTTTTTATTACGTACACATGAAATTTAACTTTAAATTTTTCACATGATATAAAAAATATCAATTCAAATATTTAAATGCAAACAGTTAAAGGCTGATATTCAATCACATGAGCTTAGCTTTAACAAATTGTTTACCAAAAATAAATTTTATTAATTTTAATTTTCTCGATTTCCTTTTGCATACAAATAAAAAATGTTGCGTTAAATAAATAAATGCTTAGTAATATTAGAAAGTATTCTTTCTGTAGTTATTTTATAAAATCATTTATGCATATGCTAGATAGGTGTACGGTAATAGAGCATATCCATTGTTTCATATTTCTAATCATTACACTAATTTAAACATAAATATATTTTCAATATTCATGTCAAAATGGTATTTTTCCTTAATGAAATATTCGTTTTAAGAATTAACAAACGAAATGATTATTTTTTTTATTTGATTAATGAGTTATTTGAACTTAGCATTATGGACATTTTATATCAATGAATGAACTGAAATTTTCATTCTTCCTTATAAAATCAGGATGTTCACACATTCGAGCGTGTAGTCAATACCTTCCAGTTATAGAATTACGTGTTTTAACTTTTAGATATATTTTCCTTAGTTTACGCTTTTAATAATTGATTTTTCATAAAATGAAGTGCGTATAATTGTAGTTAAACTCATGCAAGAAAGTAGGGAAAAGATATTTTTATTAATTGTTTTTTTTCCCAATGCCCACCTGATTGACACTTGTCATTCAGGTATCAGTAGGACAGATTTGTTGACCACTCTGCGAGAGGCACTGCTCTCACAGTAAGGACAGGAACAGAGAAGGAAAGAACATCCATGCCTTGTCCAGGATTCGAAACAAGGGCTCTCTAATGAAAATGTAGTTTAATATTTAAATCATTCTGGATTTTTTTTTTGGTCTATATTATTATAAATTAAATAATTTAAAAAATTTTGTATTTAAACATTCATGCATAAGTAGTTTTAAAAAAATGCCAGCACAAATAATCTTTTTTGAAGAATTTTGGCACTCTGGTTTCTCTTGGAGTATTCTGAATCCATCATTTCCAAGAAGTTCATTTCATTTCTTTCAGCTACAACTTTTTTTTTTCATTTATAAATGATTTTGTCGAATTTTCTCTTTTTCGTCTCTTTCAAGATTGAAAGAGTCTATTTGACTTTTCCATGGATGATAGCATAATAGTTTTATATATGATTAATGAGAGTTTAATCTTTCTAAAAATTCTCAAAGAAGAGAACTAACTTTTATTTTTCTTTTAAATTGGGTGTCAGATAAAATTATTTCTGCAATTTCTTTTACAAAACTCTATTGAATTTTCCTTCGCAGGTGCACAACTACTTTTAGCAATTTTAATAAAAAATATATAACCGTTAATTTTTTTTGGGAAGCATAATTTTAATATTTTAAAGATAACCGATTTGGTTTCCCGTCAACTTTCTTCCCAAAAGTTTTAGCTGGTTGGCAATATGCTCTCTTTTAAGCACTTCGGAACCATTTTCCTAATTAATTTTGATATTTAATATTATTTATCAAACGTACATACGGATGATAACTCCAGTTCCTTCTGCAGAAGTTTTTTACACTGAGATATAAAAGAAATATATGATAAAAACTACTTGAATATGGGAAAATTTATTGCGTTTTTAGCTATAAGAGAACATCATAAAGAATGTCAATTTTTACCAAAGCACTTTGGTAATGATTTGTTTTTTTATGTATGATAAATTCTGATAATTGTGGTAAAATTTGGTAATTTCATCACGATATCAAACATGATTCTATAAAACCTATTATACGTTTAAATTTACATTTCAGTTTTGTATTTTTTACTAAATGTGTGGTAATAAGAACAATAATTTTAAGCGAAGAATATTTGGTTAACTGTAACCCTACTAACAAAAAAAAATACCAACTGAATCATTTAAATACCGTATATTTTGGTTTTATTAACTAGAATTATAGTTTTGTTTACCCAAAATATTATCGTCATGCTGTACGGTAATTTAACGGAATATTTTTCTCTGTAATTTCTATGTGTTCACATACTGAACTTTTTTTCAAACTAATAACAGCTTGGAAAATGTTTTTCGTATCAATAATCATTAATAAATTGATCAATTTATATAATCATATTGTAAAGGTGTCAATTAACTTCCAAGATAAATATAAAGAAATATTGTGTCACTTCGGTTTAGTGTTTGCTCAATAATACTTAAAGCCTCACAGCTTAGTCTTCGATACTGTTCTTAGCTGACAAGATAATTGCATTTTCATTTTTAAAATTAAAATCATCTGAAAAAATAAAATAGTTGCAATAAACTAATATCAAGAAATGAATCACAAATTAAAAAAAAATTAATAAAAAATTTGAAAAACATTCTTTGAGACGATCGAATTCAAATTTGTTTATAGCATCTTTTTTTCACGACATAGTTTTAAGAGTTACAATTTGACAGAAAATCGACGCGTACAGTTGCCTTATTTTTTGAGTAGAATAAAAAAAATTTGATTCAGAAACGAATATACGAACAAATAAAATGGATTTCCACTTATTCTTAATGATTCATTAGAAGTAAACCTACAAAGAGACAATCACAATGCGCTTGACTAGTCATTTTTACAAATGATTTGATATTTCCAAAAAAAATTTAAAAAATGCTGTAAAACATTAAAAATTGCAACAAAAAAAAACACGTCATTTATTAAAAAAAAAATTAGGAACAATTAGTTTAGACTAACTTATGAAGGTGAAAGACAAGCTCTATAATGTGTTTATCCTGTTTTGCATCATCTTTGTCCCTCCAATTTTAGAAATTTGACTTAAGATATTTCATAGCAAGATAAAACTTTTAAGGCTTATTTTTCATACTTATAACACTTAATTTAGGTAAAATTTTATATTTTGAATCATTTTGAATAGATCAACGGAGATATGGGTGCAGATGCTTCTTAGTCACCATGTAATCAAATTTGTATGTTGAAATATGTTAAAATTTTCTTTAACTATTAATAATGAAAAGAATGAAGGTACATTTTTTCTTTAATATTTTAAATGATAACTTGTGCAGAACCTATTAGTAATAAAATATATATTAGGTATAGTATTGTATAGGATGCCTACAAATTATCTTTCAAATTAATAAGCTAATCTCTACACTCCTTACATTATTGGTTGTTAAAGAAAATCTAAATTTACTTTTACATACTATTTTGATATTGCAGCAACATCTCCATAATTAATCCTTTAATACCTATCAAAGGATTCAAAATGTTGTAATTTGCTTTACTATTAATAGAGAATTTAATTAAGCATTCATGTGATAAAAAGCTACTGAAATTAGAATTCAAACTATTGTAACAAATGCTTCCTATGTTATTGTTTATACAGGTGAATCCTTTAGCGGATAAAATTGGAACACCACTACACATCGGCTGCTGTAATTTTCTTTCATTAGCCTCAGTTAATTACTCTAAAGGTCATATTTGAACAACTGGAAAACATCAAAAAGAACTGCGTAATTCACCTTTTGGAATGAAATTAATTGAATAGCCAATGAGAAAAAAAATCATATATTTTTTTATTTGTGATCAGTTTACCCAAATATTTCAAATTTTAGATTTTGGACAGTTCGGTTCAGGACAATTCACATTTTGCATTCATTAAAACTTACAAAATGGAGCTAATCATTATTAGATAAATTAATAAAAAGATAAGTTTTCACTGAAGAAAAAATTCAATACGGAATTCCCTTAGGTAAATGAATTTTATAAATCGATAAAAATATAAACTAAGGCGACAATTCAAATATAGGATATGTAAGTGTTTTCGGAACAAAATATTTCTTCGGTTTCACATATTATACTGTTTAGATTTGCGGTGTAAAATATAGTACTTATAAATTAACATATGAAAATTAGTTATTAAAAAGGGTTGCTAATTTTAGAGAAAGATAATTGTAACATAAATTTTGCATATCTTTAGCTTATACCACCTGAATAAAGAAATTAATTTAAATCAACTACAGGATAAAAAAAAAGCTAGACGTTAAAACATCCAACAGTTTTATAACTGTTTCGAAATTAATGAAACAATTTTGCGTATTCCTTACCAGACTTCAAGTCTAATACTATTTAAAATTTCAGCTCAATTATTATAAAATATCTGAGATATGTTAAAAATAATGTAGTTGAAAATATGTTTAAATGCATGTAATTTAGTAAGTTTTATCATCAAAAATATTTAAAATATGTTCATGAAGCAATCATAATTTTTAAATACTAAGTAATTTTACTTGCGACTCAACATTAATTTCCTCATTGTTTTCTCTACTAAAAACCCATAAAAAATAACCAAATGTAAATCATAACACTAATTAATAAATTTTTCTCATATTGAGTGTTTAAAATTTCAAAAATTCTGATTGTACTTCCACCGTTGAATCGCTATTCCGTTAATTATTGTGTTTAAAAATCTCAATGAGATAACAATGAGATTTGGAAAAAAAGATTCAGAAAATTTTACTTGATTTCCAAACTCAAACTGGAAGCTAAAAAAAAAAAAATTGTAATATGGCATAGAAGAAACTCAGACATTTTAGCAAAACAGATATTTTATAAAATATTCAACGACTTATTATATCTTGAACCTTTCTCTACTTTGAATAAAGACCTCAACAAGAAAAGTTAAAGATACCAAATGATAAATGTTGTGCTTAAAGCTTTTACCAAGTAAAAGAAAAATGAAATCTACCATTTTCAAATGCTCCCGTAAAAATGTTCGGCACAAAAGTAAGATCACACGAAAAAAAAGTTTCGCAATAATTTTTTTAGTTACATTTGAAGATCACCACAGACAACTGAGATCACATTTAAGGATTCTTTTTTGAAAGATTTTCTCTCCACCAAGTAGGGAAAGCAAAGGGGAAAAATCCCTAAAAGATTAGAGTGACTGAAAAACACACAGTTGAAGAAGAGACTAGAAAAAAAAAGCTTCGAGGTCCAGGCAAATCAAAATGGCGGCGCAATGATTTCCAAACTCTTCCAAACTTCAGTTGCCATTGATTTTTTTAAAACTTTTTTTCATTTTTTTCTTTCTTATTAGATCTTATTTCTTTTGAAGATCGTAGTGGGTCATGTCTAACTTCTCCTTTTTTTTTCCTTTTCATTTTACAATTCTTTCCGTTGACTATTTCTTTCTTTATTTCATTTACCAGTTCCAGAAGCTCTTATAAGCGCTTCTACGGAATTCTATATACCACAGCTAAAAATAAATGTCCCGTAGATGTTTAATGATTTATCTAGTCAGTCGAAGCGAAGTGAAGTGGTCAGCCAGAATAGCAAGTTGCCATTCCGCGCTTTGTTAACTTCCTTTTTTACCTTAACGAAGATATTTTCTTAACTTTTTTATTTATTTATTTTTATTTATTTTCTGAAAAGAAGCTTTTTAAATCGTTTGAAGAATTGAGCTTCGACCGAGAATGAAAAACGGAGAAAACCTTAGCTGAATTATTGGATAGTTATTTTCTTTCACTATTCTAAAAACTTGATTGTTTGGGATTAAAAGTAAGAGAAGCGAAAATAAAATCCGTTCTTTCGTTGAAAATCTTGTTAGCAACTGATTCCTGTTAGCTAAAGTTTTCTAAGGTTCGTCTGTTTAGAGACGGTATACTGGATTATTTTATTTAGAATTTTCAGTTTAACTGTTGATATAAAATTGTAAGGGAAGTATAACAAACCGAGATAGTATCTGCTAAATTGATAAAAATTCTATAAAACACGCAATTATTATTATTTGATTCATAGTAATTAATTATAGGGAAGAAACATAATTTTCTAGATTACAATTTTTTCTTGTTATCCTTAATAATGTTTCTTCAAAATTTTCTATATTACAATTCCTTCTTGTTGCCATTTTTAATATTTTTTCAACTGTTGAAATAATTTGTTACAATAATAATGAAGCATTTTTTCGGACTTTCTTTTAAAGGAAGCTAGATCTATGTTTTTTTTTTAAATTAATTTGTTAAAAAATAAATTACATAACTATTTGTCTTTCAATTAGTAAAAAATTTTGATTCTCTCTGATTAGATAAAATTTGACTTTTTTTTCGTACTGAACATCGGGAGTTACAGAAATTTTGATGTCTAATTAATTTATCGAATTTTTATTTAATTTTTTTCAATGTTAATGATACACTATAAAACCTAATAAAGATGATTTACTTAATTTTTATAATTATTACTTAATTTTAATTAGAATTATTTCTTAATTTTAGTCTTTTAATTTAATTCATTTTTTTAAAAATATGTTTCAAAAGTAACAAGTTTTAAAATACATTTCAGTAAAGTTTTAAATTTAGTTTCAAATGTAAACTTAAAATAATTTTTAAAAAAAGTAATTTTTTTTTAAACTTTGGAACTTTTTAAACTTTTTAAAACGCTAATAGAAATGAATCCTCAAACCTCAGTAATTAGATTTTGAATTTTGATTGATAATTTCGTCTTAAAATTTTTAAATGTATATTCTTTTTGAACTTTTAAGCATAAAACATAAAATTTGGCTACCTGGCTCGATGGACAGCATTTCTATGAATAAAATAAAATAAAAAGCATTCCTGATAATGGACATGTTTATCGAGTTTCTTAAGTTTAAATTTTAAAGCGGTAGGTCTAAATGTTTAGCTTGAAAATATCTAGTTTTATTTCTTTAAAACGAAATATGTATGTTTTACGAATACAAAATATTATCAATAAATTAATAAGATATAGTTTTTATTAAACTGAAATATACTTATTATTTAAAAAAATTCTATTGATGTGCCACAAAATTCCAATGACTCGACTTCTTTGAAACGTGTTTATTTTTGAGATATTTTTTTTTATTTATTTATAAGTTTGTAAAGCATGATCAAAAGTAACTTTTTTAAAATTAAGTCACAGAAAAATCTTTCAAAAAGAATAACTAATTTGTTATTTTGTTACGTGTAAGATGTGTAAGAAAAAACCATTTTTTAATAAAATGATAGCCGTATAAAAAATTTGTTATGTTAATAAAAAGATGCATTTTCCTGTAAGAAATATTAGAAAAATAAATTAAAGTACAAAGAACTAAATTACTATTTGCTTCCCTGAGCTTTTCATCTATTTCTGAATCAACAGCTGCGAAAATTGTGTTCTCAGAAGAAGAAAAAAATCCATTTTATTTCATTTCTCAATTTAAAATTTATTATTGAATTTCAAACATAAAGAAAATGTAATGTAAAAAAAGGAAATTTCGGTTTTAAACATAAAAAGAATTGAATCGTGTATAATTTCTTCTTAGTTTTACTTCTCTCATTAAGAGGAAAAAGAAGACGTACGTTTTATTTACAAAGAATTCAAAAAAAAATTAAAAAGAAAAGTCTTTTGATAAAAAGTATTCCACTTTGTGTTCAAAATAATTGCAAATAAAAACTTTCCCTAAACTACATTCAGTATTCTCTAATTGGAATCTCACAAAAATAAGGTGGACATTCGTTAACAAGGTAACGGTCCAGCAATCTTTTTTTTTTTTTTTTTTTTTTTTTTTTTTTTTTTTTTTTTTTTTTTTTTTTTTNAGAATTCTAAATGAGAAAAGTCGTACCTTGTTAGATTTTACAACTTTTGTGTCCTTCAATCTGAAGAAAGAAAACTGTTAAATCTAGTTATTTTCTTTTATTATTCATCACCTTTTATTTTTTTTAAACACTTTTACGATTTCCTATCAGAAAAACTCTTTTTATAGCTTGCTATTGTAAAAGCACGTGTTCTAATGAGGGTTTAAAAGATAGTACGTTGAAATAGGAAATTTTTTTTTAAAAATATAGGTTTTTAATTATAATTTAATTAGAGTTTAATAAAATTTCTCATAATTCTTGTAGATAAAATGTAGTTTTTTTTACATTATATACTGGCTGTCTTATTAATGGATGCACCGTGCACAAAGTTGATTTTAAAATTCCTTTTCTCAAGAACAATACGACTGATTTTACTCAACTTCCACATTTTGCCATTTAAACTTGAACTATTTAAAACGACGTGAAAATTGTATACCTTACAATTCAAATTTTTTTCGACTACTATTAAATAAAATAATAAGAAATAAGAAATATTATGTAAAAGTTATTTTCTGCATGGAATTACCCTAGAATAAATGAATTTTATAATTGTGCTGAAAAAAATATTCGATTCATAAGTTCTCGAGATATGGTGAAATACGCAAAAAATAATTTAACATTAAAATTCTAAAATTTGAATGGCTCTCCTTGCCAAACTATTGGACCATATTTCCCGGATGATGAGAAATATATTTTAGGTGTCAGAAATCCGAATCATTGAAGAAAATGTATATTTATTCGGAGAATTCAGAACGCTTTTGTGTCTGATTTCTTAACTTAAAATATCGTCTGCACTACGTTATTAGCACGTTTGAGGTACCCCCTCAAACCGATCATTAGATCTGAAGTTATTTACGGAGGTTCATTTTTTCTTACTGTTTATCCCTATGGGTTAAACTCTGAATCTGAATAAGCAATCAAAATCTGTTTTCAATTAACCATTTTAAATCAATACAGATCATTTTATTTCGGATGTGCCTACGACGACTACAGTGCTCCTGGTTACCCAAACTGTTAATTCTCACTCTTAACAATAATTAAGAGCGGGTGTTTAATTTAAAGAAAAACCTAAATTAACGTACTAATAAAATGAAACAAAAAAAAAATTATATTATGGAGAAAAATGTAAATGGAAGTATTATGAATAATATTTTTTAAAAAAAAATTAAAAAATTTAATTGAATAACTGGTTAAATAGTTTTGAGCAACACGAGCAGTAAGGTAATGGAAAATTTATTTTAAAACTAAAATATTTAGGACGAGATATTTTAAGCTATTTAAAACGTTTGGTTACGTATTTGACATCTCTTGATTCTCAACAACTTTATACTTTTTGCAGTAATTTAAAGCATCAAAGCACCACTTCAGAAAATAATTGTCGCTGTTACAAGGGTTTGATTCAAGAAAATATAAATAATCAGTATCGTCATTTAAGTTCTTGTTGCCTAATTATTAAATTATACATTCAAAACTGTATCGTCATTTAAGTTTTTATAGATCAATTATTAAATTTGTGCATCCAACAATTAATAAATATATATTATTCAAAATGTATGCATACTGTGAATGCACATCTAAGTGTACATTATTATACTATATGCAGAATCAATTAAAAAACAAAAGAAAAAACCAGATGTTTAATAACATTCTTTCAGAAGATGTTTTTATGAAACTTGATATTCATGTAATATAATATTTTATTTAAATACTTTTAAAAAATTTAGAATAAATTAGCAGTCGGCTTAAAGCGAAGCATCACATTTTTTAATAAAAAAAAGGGAAAAAATATTAGCAATCAACTTTCAACAAGAAATCACACAGGAATTTTACGCTACGCTTGTGTGACTAATGTTCCTCTATAAGATTAAGTGATTAAGACATTAAGTTAAGTTATTTAGTTAGTAATGTCTTTATAGCTTCATTAAAATATTTCATAAAAGCATTTTCTTAAAATAATAAATTTTGTTTGCTCCAACTCAATAAAAAAATTGAAACTTTTGATTTCTCAATCGAAAAAGAAGCGTAGATTTATATGATACAAAAAATTATGACTCATAATTGAAACTTTTTCGTTTACTGTTAAACTATATGGTAAAAAAACGATTGGGTTGAAACTATTGGGACAATTCTTTTTAGATTGAGGTTATACCCCTATTTTGAGACACAAATCCGTTTCCTTTGGGAAACCAAAGTATGTATATTCAGAGAAAATAGGTTTTGGTGTTTGATTGCGTCTGATTTCGTAACTTAAAACATCGTCTGCACTAATAATATGCATAATTTGGATTATCCCAGTGAACCATTAAGTTGGAGTCCTAGTACATGAAAATCAGGTCATTAGAACCAAAACTATCCAGTTTTATGTATTTATTGGTTTTGCGCATTGTATAAGAAAAATTTATTGTTTGTGAATTGGTGTGAAGAAGACGAGATATTTGAATGTAAGATTTTGCTCATTAAATATGTTTTTTTTATTTATTTTGCAAATAATATCATTTAATGATACAAGTACTTCATCAAATCGCTATCCATTTTCTTGAAAAAAAAATTCCTTTTTAATAAATTGAAGCTTCATCTCATTGTACAACGCAAAATATAGGTTTTTATGAAAGTGAGCGTATTACTATCGATGCTGAAACGTATATTATTTAATTCGCTTATAGTTCTGATAAAATATTTTTCCTCAAATTCCATGCAGGTGATCTCATTTAATGTCAAAATATCTTTTCGCAAAATCAATAACATACAAATTCCTTTGATAAGCCTTTCATTTTAATAAGAGCTGAACAAAAGTCTTTTTTTAATAAACAAAAGCTTAACAAAAGTCTCCAAGCAACAATATCGAAGAACCTCAGTTATACCAGTCAGATTGGAGTATCTCTGCCATCATTAAATTACAAGGTACATCTCCCCTTATTCTTTTACCTTACAGAAAGTTTCTGGCAACTGCGGCTCTGGGCTTAGAAAAATACCTGCCAGAAATTAACAAAACCTATCAATGCTGCTAGTGTGTTTGCGTGAGTCTTGCATTTGGTGGAACCAACGTCTAGTTTGGCAGACAGTGTTCCTACGAAGGGAGAGTTTTTCTCATTATGAATTTATTCAGTTGAAAATTGTATGCACTAATTACTTAGCATATTTGGTCACAGTATGTTCAGTCACAGTATGTGAAAATCAGATAAGTAAAACCAAAAGTATTCAGTTCTTTTTTCAGCATTGCTTAAGCCAAATGAAATGTTTATGAAGTGGTGTGCAAGCATGTAAACGTTTAAACGTGCATTATTAATTAATTATGACATATAATATTAGTTATGGTTTCGATAAAATATTTGTTTTTCATTTACTTCGTAGATAATCTCGTTTAATGTTTAAATGACTGTTCACGCAGGCATTTTGGTATTTCATCAAAGAGCTTTCCTTTTTCTTTAAATATTTTACAATATTATGAAGCAATATATATACACTGTGGTGACAAAAGTAATGGGATACCTCCTAATATCGTGTCGGACATCCTCTAGTCTTACGAAATGTAGCAATTGACGTAGCATGGACTAAACAAGTAGTTCGAAGTTTTCTGCAAGAATATACCGCCATGCAGCCTCAACAGATGCCCATCATTGGGAAGCGTCACGGGTGCAGAATTTTGTGCACAAACTGACCTCTTGACAAGTATATATATATATATATAGCATGGAATTACCTTAGAATAAATGAATTTTATAATTGTGTGNTATACAACTCAAAAAATCATATAAGTGGGTTTAAAGTTTTCATTGCTAAGAAAAATGCATAAGAAATGCTTTAGAAGACCACCTTCAAATTGAATCATGAGTTGTGCTAGTATTGCTGTTGAAAAGAATGTGTATTTCATATTTACTCCTGTTCTTAGTCCAGAACGTGTTTCTTTTTAGTTGTGCCACTATTGCAGCCCATGAGCGATTTGTTATTTAACGTTTATAGTTCTGATTAAATATTTTTCCACAAATTCTTTGCAGATAATCTTATTTAATGTTAAAACATAACTTGGAATTTTCTTCTTTAAGCTTTTCATTTTAAAAGAAAACTGATCAAAAAACCTTTATTTATTTGATAGAAAAAAAAGATTAGCAAAAGTCTTCAAACAACAATATCGAAGAAACTCAGTTATCCGAAATGAAAGTCACTCTGATGCAACCCCGCCCTCCCTGAATTACATGGTACAACTCCTCCTATTCTTTTACCTTACAGAAGATTATTGGCAACTGCGGATCAGGGCTAAGACAAATACCTGCCAGAAATTAACAAGACATCTCAATGCTGCTCCGAATGTCTTTTAGTGTGTTTGCGTGTGTCTTGGATTTGGTGGAACCAATCATCTGGTTTTGCAGAAAGTGCTCTTACGATGGGAGAGGTTTTCTCACAGTTGATTTATTTAGTTTAGTCTGTTTCTTGATACGACTTTAGATAAGGGCGAGTAATGAATTTGATATATTCGAGATTTTTATCTGTTCTCTTATAAAGAGAAATTGGTTTTTGCTATTTTAAAAGTAAATATTTTTGATGATGAAATGTAAATAAACAAGAAACTGGAGTACAGATAATATTTGAGAGGGATGTTTGCTCGATTTTTCTGTTGCTTTTTATAAACAATGACAGTTATATATAAATTTAATATGATTTGAAAAAATTCGTAAAGTACGGACACCGTTATCATGTTGAGCAATATATTGTTACAAATTTTACATCTACCCTATAGGGGAGAGGGGAGCTAGTGTGTACATTTTTTATTTTTCCAAAAAATTCTTAACATAGAAAAAAGTTAACATAATGTGTTCAAAAAATATTTATCACAAATTTGAATTCAATGAATATTTTTAACAGTAATTTGGGCACTTATCTGCATTCTGGTACTGCAAAGCAGTTTAGTTAGTTTTTCCATGAAATATAATAGGTTGCTTTTGGCCCTTCTACCAGGGACTCATGTTGATAAGTTAGGGAGATTGTATGGAAAAACAGATTAACTAACTATGCATTTATTACAACTCAGAAAGGTATCGTATATCTAACTAAAAAAAGAAATCAATATCAATTTAAACCTTAATGAAAAATAACTATTGACATATATTAATTAAAATTCTCATTTGTAATAGAGAACTTCCCTATACTAAGAAATACATTTTGAGTTCAAATCAATACTTTTGAAAAACATCATTCAATCTGTATTATTTGGAAAATATTGTGAAAGTATATTTTTTTTATTTTATCAAAGAATGTGGCTTGTCAGCTTTAAAAGTTTATTAATAGACAGTCCTGGAAGTCATATACTAATTAATGGTTTTGAAAGTTAAGTAACTATTTTTCTCTTGAGATTTGAGATGGAGAAATAGATTTTTATAATTATTAAAACTATGATTAATCTAAAGTTTTCCAGCTAAATTAATTATTTTGATTTAAACCATTAATTATAAACGTATATCATTGTATAAAATCATTCGCACTTAATAAATAAATAGGATCAAATGTGTCACATTGGTAACGAATTAATAGTTCCCTTGAAGTTTAATGGGGTCAGTGTGATCATATCCACACTATCTCTAACGCCATCGGTCTACACTAGCTCCACAACGACATTTTATTTCTTACCCTGAATACTGACTAACTGAAACTATACAGAGAAAACATTAATATCAAAGTAAGTGAAAAACAGCATAGTTTATTACATATTGTTATATTTTCTTGAATTTCGGAAATTAAAGTATGTTAAAAGAGGAGTAATGAGAGAATTCTAAAGTTAGTTTTGCACCTTACTTGTAAAGTATTTACAGTGCGATCACAGGGAAGTGTGCATCAGTGTTTTCAATCAACGATTTCTCACAGAGGAACTTGACAAATAAACAAAAACGTTATTTAAGGTTTCCATTCTAGCCATTCTCTCCTAGTTCAAAGTTCAACCTTACAATTGTACTTTTTAAACTTGATTCATGAAGATATACTTCAGTTTAACCCCTTACTATATTGACAACAAGTTTTTACCGTGCAATGGTTATAAATATCAATAATATTGTTCAATGCCGAACCAATTTTTCTGAGAGAGTATAATATAATTTTTGACTAGAAAATTTATTTTTTAATAAATCAAAATTAAATAAAATATTGCATATATGTATAGCAATTATACGCTATAAAAATGAACCTATTTGTGATGCCAGAATTGGCATACACATATTTATTTTCTATCTTTTAAAATTATATGTGATGCCAGAATTGGCATACACACTATTCATCTACATTTCTTCCCCCACTATGTTTGTCTTACGGTGCACATGCGATCTTTATTTTCAAGGAATCTAAGTGTAGCATGATTCGAGTAATAAAAATTAAACTTTTAATTAAATATATTAAATTATTTGTATAGGAGATTTTACTTTATTAATTATTACTTTTTGAATGGAATAATGTAAATAACACATGTTCGTTGTGTTAGAGTTTAAAAGAGGGTATATAATAGTACATAGTCCTGAAATGGATAGTTAAATGAGATGAGTAATTGATTTTGAAGAAGTAGAGGATTTAAAATAAAACCTTGTTTTTCATTTCGTATACTATTTATTTGCTAAATTTTCATTCGAATATTGAATTTTGAAGATTTTCTTCTAACAACTACAAACTTAGAATCGTTGAAATAAAATGCGTCGGTAGAGATTAAGTTAAGTAGCTAGGATATTAATTGTATGATTTTCTGAATTAGATTATTATATAAGTATATCTGTAAGGAGAAAAGTAGTTATGCAAATAAGGAATAGTTTTACTTTCGAAAATACGGCAATAGCAGGAAACCATATGCACACTTTCTTAATTAAAACAGCATTAGTTAGTAATAGTTAAATTAAATCATGCTTTTCGCAATAGTAAATACACTATTATTTACCGTTTTAATACACCATATTATTTACCGTTTATAGATTTTATCTGTAATATAATAATAATCTCCCGACCTCGTGGAATAAGCAACAATAACTGCACAATAAGGTTTTGTCTTCCAATAAATTTAATTATGGTTTGATTTACATCAGATATGGTAACGTACAATAATTTCTCATTAAACTTATTGAATATAAGTTTAAAAACTAAATAAGAAAAAAAAAACCATGAAAACAACAAATTTTTACATCAAAATTTGTAAAATATATTGAAACATATATAATAAAACAAAAATAATAAAATAAAAATAATAAAATAAAAATATACTAATACAATAAAATAATACAATAGTTATTATAAATGTAATTACATGTAAGAGTAATCACACTCCATTTATTTAATGATATTAATGAAAATTCATCAATATAATCTATTTTTTCAAAACTATCAATGATTAGTTATAAATTGCTGTTTCCTTACTCAGCACATAAATATGCACTATTTATAAATATGAAATCATAAAAAGTTACACTTTATAAAAATAATTTGAAAATTCCTAAATTATTTTCCAGAGTCAAAGTTTCAAAGAAATATCAAAATCGTTAATAACGTTAAACAAATTTCTATCCATTTACGTGATATATAACTTTTAATGCAATACTTATTCTGACAACTTTGTAGGATCATTATAGTTAGAATGGAATGGTATCTTATAATCATTATGTGGTTAGATATTGAATTCTAGATAACTATATTCTCGGTTGCTATGATACTCGCCAAGTTTCTTCGTAAAAATATTTGAATTAGTGGGAGGGATCGGTCTCAGAGGCAGAATCATGGAACTTAACGAACCATTAATATCCAAAAAAGTATCAAAATTGTTCGTTACGATTAACAAGCTTCTAGCCAATAACAACATTCTGCCATTGTTTCAGAATGGTAATAGTTTGAATGTAATAGTATTCAATGATCATATTTTGATATTATGCCCTCATAGTTAAATTCTGAGTTCTAGGAAGATCAGTGCACGGTTCTGTTGCAATCACCGTGATCATCAAGTTTCTTAATAAAAACTATTACAATAAATCATCGAAGTGATCAATCAGTCTGAGATACTAAATCACGGAATTTAGTAAGGTATTTGTATTCATACAAGGGGTATAACTGCTAATAACAATAAGTAAACTTCCGCAGATTTACGTAAATTATTACTTTGAATGCAATAATCATCCTGCATATCATTTCAGGATTGAAGTAGTTAAAATTGAATGGTATTCTATCATCATATTTTTTGGTCATATATTGATATTTTATGCCATCATATTTAGATATAGAGTTTTGGAAAATGAAGTACAAGGCTGCAGTTGAAATTACCAAGTTTCCTTGTAATAATCTTCCAATCAATCAAAGTAATCAGTATGAAAAACGGAATCGTGCAATTTAATGAAACATTTGTATCCATACAAATGTATCAAGGTTGCTAATAACGATAAGCAAGCTTCCATCCCCTTACGCAAACTATTATATTGAATATGACCATTTTGAAATCATTTTAGGATTGTAATAGTTAGAATTAACGGTATTATATGGTCACGTGTTGCCATCATATTTAGAAGTTCAGTTCTGGAAAATTACGTACACGGCTTCTGTTGTAATCACTAAGTTCCTATATAATAATCTTCCAATCGATCAAAGTAATCAGTATAAAAGACAAAATCATGCGCAATATTTGTATCCAAACAAATATCAAAACTGTTAGTAACGATAAGCAAACCTTCCACCCATTTACGTAAAATATTACTTTGAATGCTATGATCCTTCTACCATCATTTCAGGATCGTAATAGTTAGAATAGAACGTTATCCTATGATCATTATACGGTTAGATATTGAGTTCTAGAAAACTAAATACTCGGCTTCTGTGGTAATCGCCAAGTTTCTTTATAATAATCTTCCAATCGATGAAAGTGATCGGTCTCAGAGACGGAATCATGGAACTTAATGAACCATTCATATCTTCAGAACCATTACAAAGAATTCCATCCGATGATGGTTTCGAACTTTTTGTTTTCTTCTTTATTTACTATTCTCCTGAAATACCCGGAGAGAAATAAAATAGTAGAACGAAATCTGATTTATTTTACGTCGGGCGTACGTGACACCGATGAAGAACAACAACATGCCCATACATAGTGCACTAAAGAGAGATATATAAAAGTATCCATCCATTGGGAGGACGAAATCTTATTCTTCTTTTTTTAGAATTCTATGTTCTGTTTCTTATTTTGATTTTTTTTATTTAAAAGATGCACAAGATGTACTTTGAGATCAAACCGATTTATGCTCCTCTTTTATTTTTTCTTATTTTTTTTCCATGAGCTTAAGCGAGTTTGCTTTTATTAGCATTCTCGATGCAACTGCGATGAGTTTCCGAATGGGGGAGAGGGAGTTGGAGAAATATTTCTTCAGAATGATCAATGTAAGGAAGAACTTGGTACTTGTATTCTTGTTTTTACTTCTATCTGAAACTTTTTTCTTCGACTTCAGTATTGGAAATTAAGAGTCTGAATGGATTTTGATTCTTTTCCATGTCTAATGGAAAGTTCAGAGAACTTTAAAGATAAATATAATTCTAAATTTCTCGTGCTTGGGAAATAAAGCCATATTATTGTTATTTCTTTCGAAATTGGCTTGGATTACAAAAATACTAATTGGATTTTATCTATATGAGTTTTAAAATGATAAATCATTTTTGTGGAAATTTAGTTCTGCCTTCAAATTGCGTCTTAAGATTATTTTTTCAGTTACTGCTTAATAATTTTCAAAATATTTTTTAAATTACTACAAAAAAGTTATGAAAAAAAATCATTTCACAAAAAAAAAAAATTTTTTTTATTCCTGAAAATTAATATATGTTTTACCCTAAATTCGAAAATGCAAAATATTTTTATCTGCTAGCTGTTTTTTGCCTGACTTATTGATGGGGAAACAAACGATGCCCTGTTCAATGATCTCCAGCTTTTCCAGCAATGAACACAAGTTTTATTTTAAAAAAATACACTGCGATAACATATTTATTAACCCTATTGTTTTAAGGTCTTCAATATAAATATTTGCATGAAATAATTATTAAAATTTGGAAAAAAATATTTCGGAATGTAATTTTACCGTTGAAACAGCTTTACAATCAGATACTTTCACAAAACTGAAATAATTTATTATAGAATATTTTTTTGCTTATTCTGCTATAAAAATTCAAAGAGATTTTGATTTTAATTCAAGGCTGGTAATCTAACTGCGAAAATTGTGAAGAAAGTGGGACTATTTGCGCCATCTCCTAGCAATGTTCTGAAATATAAAACTAATCCTAGTATTTTAAGAGACGTTTAAGCAGCGACAAATTCAATTTAAATGGTGAATTTTTTGTTCCTTAGTCACATAGCATGCAACGCCAACCATACGGGCACAAAAACGCTGATGGTATGAGATGTAACATCGACCGAGACGAGAACACGAAGAGACATTTCAATTCTATTTCTGGGGTGCTTGATTGAGTGATAACAATGAAAAACTAAATTAAATTTTTCAGTATAGAGTTGAAAATTCTACATTGTTAGTTTTGAAAAGTATTATTTAAAACATTCTTTTCTTAAAAAGAAAAATTGTCCAACATTAATAAAAACTGAAAGGACAAAATAATTTTTAAATTTTTCAATTAATTTCAAATATGTGAAATACGGACAAATATATTGATATAAATATCAGCACGAAATTAATTAAAGGGATACGTTGAATAGTTAGCACTTAAAATAAATAATATTTTTAAAAAAGCATGGAAATTCAATGGAATTTGTTAAAGACAAAACATTAAGAAAATATTAAGAAAGTTACAGATTATGTCTACCTTTTCATCACTTAATTATGTTTCTTTAATAAAATATTCAGAGTAAAACTTGCTTTAATTTTTTGTAAAGTTTTTTTCTTTATTTACCCAGGAAATATTTTTACTAACAAAAGCTTCTATCCCTTTATGTTTTATTTTAAATTTGAATTGAAAAGCTATAAGTTAGTTTAAATTTCAGGCATTTCTCCAATTTTAATTAAAATTTATATAATGAATCAGATTTTTATAGCATTGATTCACGGAGTTTTAATTAAAACTACCAAGATTTAGAAGTAGTTAATTATTCGAGCTTTCATAAAATTCTGTGTAATCCAGCTAAAAAACAGCCAGAAAAAAAAGATACCATGTATATAATTTAGATGCTATTGGTCGTGCCGGATTTTATTTTAGATTATGTACTTTAAATGATTGTTTTGTTTGTCTTACTTCTTTATATTGTGATTATTTTCATTCAAAATAAATTTTTTGTTTAAATATTTAACAATTATTAGTTATATTGTGTGATTAATAGAATATGGGCTTTGGAAATTATAAAATTAAAATATTGAAATTAAAAGTTGCGCCTATTTTGAACTTTCAATGCGATATATTGATAAAGAGCATTTTAAAATATGGTCGTTATTTTAAGGTCGCTTTTCAAACATGCGAATTTAATTTCGAGAGAAAAATAATAAATCTCTTGCATAATAAGCAAATTAATATGATACGTACGTGATATGAAAATAATATATAATGTATTAAACACTGTTGATTAAAATTCAGATAATTTTCATCTTTAGTCTATTATCTCAAGAGCTGCTGAACAGATTTTAATAAAATTCGGTTTGAATATAACTATTCAACAGTTATAATACACAAACATGATCTAGTGTCACTCAGATGGCATCTAAGAGTCATTACAGAATTCAATAAAAAATGATTTAATAGGAGTATGGCCCCTCGTACAGATATGCAGGACTCACACCGTGATTTCATTCTGGAAATAAAGCAGTTTATGAGCAAATTCGTTCTGTAACGCTCGATCAATTCATGTTTCATACCAGTAATTTTGCCTCTTTTAGAAACATGAAGATATATGCGGGAATACAGTATTATATGCCTATCCAGGCCAGCAAATCTCGGCCAACATAACATTAGAGATCATGACCATAGAGAACAGGTTACGAGTCTTAAGTTATCTTGATACGAAAATACATCGAGAGTCAGTGGTCAGGCTGAAGCGGGATTCCTCAGTAAAGAGAACATCTGATCATTGCTTCACGCTTCACTTTCCATGATGTCTGCACTATCCTAAAAGAACTCTTCTATTGGTATAAATCAGTGGGGAAGAAGTCCGAGACTGCAGCTTCTGCGATTAACGTTCTCTTCTACAGTTTTCTGGAAATAGAATCACTCGCGACTTCTTGTGACCACATAGAGGTCACGAGACATATGAGAAGGTGTATCATCCATGCTACGCCTCACTGTAATCGACAAATACGATCTTCGTTGGCCGTTAACAGCCTAACGCCGTCGTTGGCCTAAGCGGCCCTATTGGACCGCTTAGTTGACATTGGTCTGACTTTCTCTCCATCGATCAAGAGTCCTGAATTTTTCTTCACAAATTGCAAACAACGTTGGGAGTTTAAATTAAATTCTCTACAAATCTGGATTTGATACAGGTCTGCTTCAAGAATCCCCACAATTCACCATTATCAAAACGTCTTGGGTCGCCCATTCATGTTGTTTGAAATTAATTTGAAAGAATCGGTTAAGGTTGCAGCAAAAGACGCTTTAAAATTTGTAAAGATGTGCAAGTAAATGAAATCCAGAATTTGAGCGCTCATAAAGTCTTTTCTTCTTCTAGATCAGCCAAAACACACGTGTATATATTTACGTATTCGACGCACAAAACTTACATCTTTGTTTGGAAAAAGAGTTTTATATTTCATTAGCTGTTTTGAAAAAACCAACCAAAAATATGTAAAATCTCTTAATTTTAAATATTAGTGGATCTCCATAAGCGAATGTCGTCTTAGAGTTAGCAGAAAAAAATATATTTGTAAGCTTTCATTTACATTAAAACATTGCATTACGGAATTTACATTAAAGCATTTAAAGTACTGTTTGATTAAAAAAAAAGTGTTTCGAACTTTACCTACCTATTTTTCTACCAAATCATCTCTTTTCATTTATGGTATTTACCAGCAATTTTTTTGACATCGCTTCCTAATATTATTTTCTGTTATTCATGTGGTTATGGTTTATATTATTATTTAAAACTATATGCTTGAAGAAGAGGGGGATTTCTTTTATTATATTAAAAAGAGCTTTTTCACGATATTACCATATTACACAACATTATACAAAAATTTTTATTAATTAGCGTCTTGATGCATTGAATCAAGGTTTACATTAAATTTATAAAGACAAAATTACAATTTAAAACTATAATCCAAATTCAGGAATTCACACTAATGTTAATACCAAATGAGTGTAAATACAATACACTCATGTGAAATTTTTTAAGAGAATAATTGTTAGTTTTATGTTAAAATATGAGTGAAGAGAGAACCAAAAATGATTGCAAAGCTCTCGTAAGTATTGGAGAGTGAAGCAATCAGGTGAAACGCAATATGTGGCCCAATATGTATAGTTGGTTAATTTAATAAGCTTTTTTCCTTAGAAAATAGGTTTGATTTTATTCGAAGTATTATGAAAAAAATGTCAAATTTACATAAAATAGTTTTTGAAAAAATATCGAAGCAAAAGCTGCCATTAAATAAATGTAAGAAAATGTAATGAATCAATTTATCAGTTTTTGAAAAATCAACAAAATTACATTAACCAATATTTTTGAAAAAAAAATTGCCTGTAATTTATTAATATAACCGATGGTTCCCGAACATATTTTGAATCATTGCCCTCATTATAATTGAAATAATTTTCATCAACACTTTACACAAACAATAAAGACAATAAATGAATAAATAATTATATATTTTTACCATTTAATATTTTCTAATAATTTTGTTATGATAAACTATTATCGCCAAGCTATTAAGTTATTGACAGTATGTCTAATGACTCAACTATTTATATTGAGCATGTTTTTTGTACAAATTTTGATGAAAACTACTCACATGTTAAGTTTTTAAAAGTAGGCATTGAATTAATTTCAACACTTTGCAGCTTAAATGAAATAAAAGCAATTTTTAAAAAATTTCTCCATATTTTATTGTGTCTAACAATTTTAATTACCCTACATAGTGGGTGACTTAAACTAGCGTATTTTTCAAAATATCCATAATTTTAAAGTTTTTCATACCTATTAAAGTTGGAGTGTCAGTGTGGAACTACGTTTTAAAAAAGTTATTTGGTGTCTATAGACATTTCTTTTCCATTGGCGGTATGTTAAGTTAAAATTTTGTTCATGTTACTTTAACTAGTGGTAAGGAAGAGTGGGGGGAAACTGAATACCTTAGAGTTTGGCGAAAATAGTTCTGATTTCCAGCGAACGCACTCTAAATTTTATTCTACTAATCAAGAAAAAGGAACTACCATGTTATCTGAATTTTCTATAGAGTTAATATATGTACCTGGTTTTATTCTGCTAGTTGGGTTAAACCAGAAGATATGACTTTTTTCTAGAAAAAAATATTTATTAGAAAAGCAAAACATATATGAGTTTTCGGGAACGATAACACAACTAAACAACGGGTGCCTTACGGTTAAATCTGAGAGTTTCTATGTCAAATATTTTTTCTTCAACAGGCCTTCGAACATTAATTACGTGGTGTTACCCTACGTTTCTCTATAAGATGTTTGGTCACACAAGGAACACAAATGTAAAATTATATCGATTTTTGAATTTTCCAAATGAAGTCATTTGAATTATAGTTTTATTGAATAATTCTAAAATCTGTCTTAAAAATATAATTCAGTATGAACTCTTAAATCTGTTTAAGAAACAAAATAATTTTGCACTATAAATATTAATTTATATATTTAAATAATATGCCTAAGAAACCTGAAATATAAGTTATCATTAATCAGACCATCCATTTTATTAAATAAGCAAAATTAGTAAAGCTTAAACTTGAGCCGGAGTTTCCCGTCAAAGTATCACTATTTTCAATGATGAATGTTAATAGATAAATGTTCACAAATTTAATAAGAATAAGAATTCAATATAGAATAAGAATAAGTAATAAGAATTCAAGTTATAATATGAACAAAATCCATATATTTTAAATTCAGTCTAAACACCAATTTGGAGAACATTGGAAAATATTCTACTTCATAAAATGAGCAACAAAACTAATGTTTAAATTTGTTCCAAAATTACAGTTCAAGGTATCAAAATTTTCACTGATGAATAGGCCTCCATAAAGGTAAACGAATTTAAAATTCAAGTGATTTAAAACGTGAAGTAAATTTATAAAATGAATAAAATACATTTATTAAAGCACTCAATCTAAAACACCAAATTAGACATCATTGGAAAATATTCTACTTCATAAAATGAACAACAATATTAATGTATAAATTTTCTCCAAAATTGCCCTTCAAAGTATCAAAATTTGCAATGATAGATAGGCCTCAATAAATATAAACGGCTGATATTTCTCTTTAAAAAATCAACTCTGTAGAGAGAGAGAGAGAAAGAGGAATTTTTTAATCAAGTATACGATACATCAGAAACATATCAACGAGGTAAAAATTGTTTTCACACCAACGCATTTTTTTGCCTTTTTCCCTCCGCCAAAAGTTGCGCTGAAGCCAAAAAGTAGCCAAGTTGTACACTAGCTTTCGCTGTCTGACATTATTTAACGAATCGATTTTCCAAGTAAAAAATGGTTTACGCTCCAGAAAAGTGAAAAAAAGTATTATTTGTTTCTAGCTGCTTTTCCCGATAACGCTGCAACGGCATCTGGAATATAAGTCAGTGGGAATAAAATGTTTCTCTGCGTCTAGAAATTGGTCGCTCATATTTCATTTGGGAAAAAGCTTGATTTCTGGAAGTCTTAGGGTCCCAGCAATCCTTTGGGGTTTTAAGAAGTAATAAGAAAATAAACGATGTTTCTTTTTGCCCCCTCCACCCTTTTTGAGATGGCGTTTAAGATTTTACAAACAGGGATATTATTGGTGTACTAGCCTCGTATATTGATTGATGTTCTTGAGAAGGTTGCCAGATGCAGTTGATTTTTTTTTTTTTTTGCTGCTGGATATAAGTACATGTTTTTAGTTTCGTATCGCTTTTATAATAGCGAACGTTCCGTTCAACTGATGTATCATTAACATTTCATTATACTGAAAAAATGATGTTTAAAAGTTTATCGGCAGGATTGAAATTTGTTTTCAAACAAAATATCCAGTTTTAGTAATATGGTATAAAATATGCACTTTGGATTTCAAGTCAGTGTTATCAGAGAAAAATATTGATTATTATTTCACGTGTTTAGTTAATATTCCATCATATATTTCTGTATATTAAATCGTAAACATCACTTTTTTATTCGTTTAAATTGCCTTCATTTATTTATTTAATCATTTATTTACTTTATTTTATTATTTTTTTTTGCTGTGTGGTAGTTATAATACTCAGAAATATGAAATTATGATGGCATTTACTCTTTAACACATAAGGTTTACTAAAGACATTTTTCATATTCTTTCTTTTATTTATTTTGAATTAATTTAGGTTAAAATAAGTAAAAAGATAAGTATTTAGCGCACTTTAATAATTCATGGTTATGAAACATAGCTTTAAACATCAGTGGCTTTTTCTGCGCTGAAGGTAAACTCTTCCAAATATGGCTTGCTTACTTACAAATAATGCTTTTTTTTAAAAAAAAATTTTACTTATTCGCAGTTATTCAAATCTAATAGAAATAGTTACTCATTATTGAAATTTCTTTAATTTACAAAATTAAGTATTAATAAGTTTTTAAATACGAATGAAAAAAAATCAAACTACTAGTTTTGGGATTTTAAATCCTAGTTCAAATATAGTTCTGAGAATTTAACAGTGTTTTCTATTAACTAATACACAGCTTTTTATAATAATAAGAAATAATAATAATTTATATATGTATATAGCATTATCTGCCTCAAAGAGATAGAATCATGTATAAGAAGTCTGATTGGATGCGTGATTTTACGATTGAATAATTTGAGAATTATGAGCTGTTATGGTTGCGCATATATTATGCAAAAACATGATTTTAAGCAAGACTTTTGAAATTCAGTTTCAGTTTTCTAAAAATACTTCACTTTCGTTTGTACCCTAATTATCTACAAAATTAAAGCAGCTTCTGTTCTAGGTAAAAGCGCAGAGCAAAGACTAATGATTTTAAGTCACAAAATAAGATTTTTTTCACAATTTACGCCAGTTTAAGCATGGTATCGCAAGTTGTTTTCAAAATAATTGTCTACAACTTTTTATGAGTGTTTATGATTATGGAACACATGTTTGAACTGCAGACTAAAAAAAAAAGGTAGAATGTCATTTTTTGAGAATGATTTTTTGGAAAGACAAGCGCGGAAGTTTTGAAAAATTTGCTTCCTTAACTGCAATGATCTCTAACTCAGTAGTATATGCACCAGCGCTTAAATTAATTATTCAAAACTTAATTGATAGCCTTCTAAATAAGATCCTTAAGGAATTTTTTTAGACAATCGAAATTTAGAACAGTGTTTAGCGTGTAAGCAAAAAATGCATATCATTACCTGAAAATGGCCATTTAAAATAAAAATAATTATAATAATAATTATTTTGCTAGTTTTAAAAGTTTTAACAAATACACTTGTTCTTTTATTATTTTATGTAAATATATTAAAAATAAGTTTATCAAGACTAGTTGAATACCTCAAACTAATAACAATAAATAACGTGTAGACAACGCTGCAACAAAGAAAAATGTAGTTAAAGAATTATGTGCTGAAAGTGACATTAGAGTTGAGGATTTTTTTTCAGATATTGTACTTTCATTTGCCTTTTTTCATCAATTTAATAGTGACAAAAAGTCTAAGCATGACAGAAACACTGGAGGTATAAAAATCCTCATTGCATTCTCTCAAGTTTCATGAGTCATATGGAGAAGAGGTTGTCCCCTCAGAGTAAAAATCTCTGACAACAAAATCCAACTACAATTAATAGCAATTGTAAGTGTCTTATTTTACTTAAAATAAATTTCAGATTTTAGAAAAACTTTACAAAGTAATTAGCTGTACTCTTAGGAAGAAATATATAAAACATACCTCCAAAATAACTTCGAGAGTTGGAAAAATAAACTACACTCTCATTATCTGATATTTATCAGAAGGATCTCATTAGAAATAGAGTGGTTGGAATAAATGTTGATCTTCGATTTCTGTCAGGAAAACGTTCCAATTTTCTCGACTTCACTACAAAAACAGATGTTTCAAGTTTTCTTTCTCTTTTTTTTCTTCTCTTCTTTAAAATGTAGGACCTTTTTCGGAAGTTAGTGCTCACGGAAATACGAGAGACGAGATTTATACCCCATGCCCGTAACAGCTGTGGAATCTTAAAAGACAAACCGTGTAAGTTACACAAAGGGTGTATTTATTTATTGTTGCCAGATTCTGAAAGTAAACTTCAACAAATCTCGAATTCCACAAAGTCTTAAAAATATTTTCATATTACGTTTTGTAAAATTGGCTGAGTAAGGATTTTGATTTTTTTAGATTCGTGTAGCATTTTCGAAATTTTCTGAAAGTTACGGAGAAATATTTTTTTGTGTTTATTTATTGTATACAAATAGTATGATATAACAGAAAGTAAAAGAACGAATGCTCTATGATTCATATGCAAATGAATTTAAGATATAAAGCCTAACAACTTTAAAATTTTAAGATCAAGTTGAGGTGTTTATTCTACAGTTAAAGAAATTCAAGCTTAAACTCTTAAGCAAAATAGACTTTAATTTTTACACTTCGTAATCGTAATTTTATTCTTTCAATGTATTTATTGTACATATTGAACAAAATATTTTTTTATTCATTTATTGAAGCACTTAACACTCTATGTAATAAGCTCTTTATATTTTTATCAACTTAATGATTATTCACCCTGTATCCAAATGCAAAACTTTAAGATCAATCTTTCCATGAGAGAAAATAAATTATTTTATAAAATTGAATTTTATTCACTTGGAATAACAAAAACTCATTTTGATGCAAAGCAAGAGGTGTTAACAAAGTGTTAACTAAGTACTAAAAGGAAATGCTGTTCGTTATTTAAAAAATAATAACATTTTATCAGTGCAAAAGTATTTTAAAAATAATGGTTTTGTTTTAGTTCCGTTTGAGTTGCTGAGTTGTATTGTTTCAGACGATGGGTCTTGATATTATCATAATTGGCTTATAGGTGCGTATAAAAAATATTACTGAGTTGAATAGTAAAGAAAACTAACATAGTTTTTTACTCAATATTGTGTTACTCAATAAAAAGAAAATGAGAAGTAATTTTAGTTGTTAAGGAGACTTATATCTTTATAAAAGTTCAAGTAGAAAACAATGGTTTTCATCTGCTATATTAAGTATTTTTTACATTTTTAAAAATATAAGTAATAATGCTCAGACTTGTATCTAGCAACATCTAATTTTCCTCTCTCTCTCTATTTTTTAAATTTATTTTGTTATTTTCAACATCGTCATAAGAGTGAGGGTATAAGATATATTATCTCGAGAGAGATAAATAAATGTTATTACATTGGATAAGTAGTCATTATTTAAGACTAAGAATTAAGAAAAAATTCATGAAATTGGCTTTTAAAATTGCAATATTTTTTGAACAAATCAGCATGTCGTAAAAATAAGTAATGCTAATTTCATAAATACAACTGGCCTTTTAGCATGTTGAATTGCAACTCTATATATAGTTGAATTTTTGCGAGCAGCACATCGACGTGCATTCTACTTTTTACTACAAGTTCTACAGTTAATAATTCCCAAAATAATTAGCGGAAGCCAATTATTTTAATTCATCGTACTCCCTGTATATTTTTTCACAAAGCATCGCAATTTTAAGTTTACAAGTATTTTAATTTTTGCACAGCAATTCAAAATGATACCTAACATTGAGCATTAACCACAGCGGTGGCGGTGGCTCCTACATATTTTTATTTTATAAATAATTTTTTTATTATTTATCCCTTGCTTAAAAATTCTGAAATAAAAAAAAATGTCTTAAAATTCGATTATGTGAATGTTGTAGAATTTATCATTTAATTATTTGAGAACATTTTCTGTTATTTCAAGTAATTTAATAAAGTAAATTTGTAGAAATAATTTTTTTCGCTTTGGTACTCACTCATTATTATCTTGAAATTTAGTAGTTTTCATATTGGCCTTTATATACATAACTTTTAATCACAATACATATTTTGAATTTGCAGAAAACACTTTGAAAATCATTTCAAAAATAAAACGTTTTGAAGCAGTATTTCCACAGCATACATAAGTTTCACATATAAACATATTTTTAGATCCTGATATTTGTTATCCATTCTTAATAAAATGCTTTCCAAGCTTTAGGACAGCAGAAAATAAAGTAGTGTAAACAATTAAAACAAATATTTAAATTAATAATTGAATATATACGTAAATTTAAATTCAGAATTTAGTAATTTAAACTTATATACAAGCAAGCTGCATTATAAAGTTTTCTTTTAGACTTTATCTTATCAGTAGCTTTAGAATCAAATATCCCATGTAGAAATTGCTCATAAACTTTATCAGAGATCTTATTTAATAAAGTGCTTCTCAGAAAAAAAAGTAATAATTTTAGAGAAAACATTCGAAACACATGTTCTGTTATAAACATCAAAAATAATATCATAAATTCAAATAAGCTAAAAATTAGACTGTCAAAACTAACCAGACATGAATTTAAAATCCTTTTTCGAAAACAAATAAAAATTTTCTATTATATTAAGTTTAATAAAAAGTAAATGTGCCATAGAGTTAGAAAATTTTCGAAATGTTTTATGAAATTAAACTCTTTTACGAAAAATTATCTTTTAATACATAGGCAGTGTGAGAACGTAAAAAAAACATAATTTATATCATGAATACGGAAAAAAAAATGTTGGCATGAATAAATGAAGCTGTGTGCCTGACATTTCATTTAGCTTTCGAGAAACTGTCAACGGCGTTAATAACGCAGTGACTAGAAAAAAATGGCGAACAGTCAGCTCCATATCGCCAAATCCTGATTAGAAGATCATAAAGTTCGAAGCCTTGACTGCTTTAGTTTTTGACATCGTTTTACATCTTTTTCATTCCCCCAAAGGAAAGAAACAGTATGGTACAAAGGATATTAAAGATCAAAAAATTTTAATATTTTATTTACGACTTTTTTCCCAACAGTATTTTTTTATAATTTAATTTAGATAGTGATTAATTTATGATGAGGGAAATAAGAACTTAATCTAGAATTTATAAGACAATGATAAATTATAATTTTAGTTATATTGACAAAAGCAAATCCGTTATTTTTTAAGTTATTGAATAGCAATGAGATGTATACTTTTTTCAATCTTCAAAGTAATTTTTTTAAATGAAAGATTTTTGACATTGTAGTGCATTTTTTTAAATAAAACATATGAATTAATTAAAAATATTGAAGAACTATTGTACACAATTTTTTCAAAGGTAAATTTTTAATTCTAACGTAATGACGCGTTTGCAATCCAAAATTATTTTTGCATTTGAATAATATTACTTCTATAAGAATTCAATATTAATACATTTTCCCTTTTCTTAATTAAGTACAGTGCAATACAACATTCTTAAGATTAAATATTTGAATTGCAGCTTACTGGAATCAAACTGCTATATATTAGTATTAACTTTTATTAAACTTTTTTTAGTAGGAAAAGAGGCATTGATGGAGTTATTACAGCAATTTGTGTATTTAACAAAACTACCGTAAATAATACGTAACCACTCTTTAGAAATAGTCACTATTATTATATACCTTTCATAAACATGAATTATTTGTACAACTATACTTCTGCACTTCACAGTTATAAATTGTTTTGTACAATGAAAATTATTTTAAATATTGCAGAAAAAATAACTTTCGTAATTAAACTTTTAAATCATATTTCAGACAATGTATCCTGTTTTTTTTTCCTTTCTTTTTTTAATTACATTTGTTTCAGCTTTCAAGCAAAAAATAAAACGTCTGCACTTTCAAAGGAAAAATGCATGAATAGAAGGAAGAAGTCCAACTACTGATATTTGCTTCATTTAAATTAAATTAGAAAAAATAATCTGATAGTTAAGAGTTCTATGAAAAAAAAATTTTGAAAGAATATTAGCATTATTATTTATTTATTCCATTTAGTTTTAAATTTTTAGGAAGTTGTTGTGAAAAGCGAATGTAATTTGTGATAAAATATGATAAAGTATAAAAATTACGTAATTTTTTTATTAAAGTACAAAATCATATTACTTACAAATTGTTTTTCTTATTCATGATTACGATCTTACATAATCGATTATTTCTTGTTGAAGTTTTTGCATCATTAGTACAAGTTAAATAGCAGATCATCAAAAATGCTTAAATACACTCGCTCTTACATATAATTCATCGTCTAATTAAAATAATAGTATAGAGTTAAATACTCTTTTTAAAATGTAACTTCAAATTTATCTTTAAATTAATTCTTTGAAAGTTTATGAAAAAGTAAAATTACTTTTAATTAATTAATAATTAATTAATAATCATTTAATTACTAATTATTAATATTATAATTAGTAATTAAATGATTATGTAATATTAATCATTGGTATAATTAATGTAATGAATTATATTAATTATAATAATAGTTAATTATTGTTATTATTAATTATTATTTATTATTAACTAAACCATTTTCTAAATTATGATAGAATTTAATTCACGAATTTTGTTTTTTCTTTAATTTTAATAAAATTACTGGTTTGTTTTTTAAGTGTTTCGTAATTTTAAAATTTCGATGAATTTATCATTTTTATTCCTAATTTAACATTAAGTTTATCGCTTCTCGCATATTAAATGCATTCAAGTTAGGTAAGTAAGAGAGCGAATCAACTGATACTTATTCTAAATAGAAGTGTAATGTTGATTTTAATGTGAGCAATAACTTATTTTATAAAGCCCAACAAGGTTTATAAATGATTAGCAATTTAATCAGGCTAACTTGCAGCGATATTTAATTTAACTATGCTAGTTTATGCGCTACGCTGTTAAAAATTTCGGAGCAAATGACGGCAAACAGTACCGACACACCGGAACTTGTTACAAAACAAAACATCTAGTGTACTACAACTCTTTCAGTAATAATAGCCATAAAATCATTTAATCACTTTAATTAAATAAATAATAATGAAAATATAAAATGAAAAGGGATTTTACGTTAAAATTGATATTACGGACGTTGCACTCAAATGCACTTTATTCCGTGATCTGATCCTGAATTTTTTACAGCATATATGGTTCGGATTAAACTTGCATAAACGATCCTTTTACATCGATATTGAATCTTCCTTTACAAAATAAAGCTGAAAAAGAACTCTACAAGGATGAACCATCATTCTTAAATCAAGAGTACAAAGCGTTCTCAAACTGAAGATAAATGCCACTTTTCAAGGCTGATTTTTGATTTTACGATCATCATTGAAAAAATGTTTATTTGAGTAGGCTTTTATATATTTTCTTTAACACTTTTTGAAGTGAAGGTTGGTATGATTATTAAGTTTTCAATACAAACAAAATGTTGCATTTGAGAACCTGGATAAAATTAGAATGAAGAAAAGGCAAAAACAAGGTTTACATTATAAGCTAAATTTTTAATTAATGTTGTTATGTAATGCATACATGCATTTATTCATTCTTTCAGAAAACAAGCTCGGCATAGATTGGCGATTTCCAGAGGCAAGCCTTTAGAGGCCTTGCCGTTCTACAGGCAAGCCTCGTACAAACAAGCTTGACGATTTCTATTAGGTTTAAGAAAAGGATTAAGTAGTCAAGTTAAGGTTTGCTTGCTAGTTTAACTAGTTTGAAAATAATGATTTTTTCCCTCTTTTTTGAAGTGATACTTCTTATGCGACTTCCAACAAGGTTGCGTTAAACGTTTAACGCTACATTTTTATTGGCCGGGAAATCACGTGGTAGGATCCAGTTTTTCCTCATTCATTTCCATGTTGTTTTGGTTCTCACTAGCATAAAAATAATAAAAGTCATAAAAAAATTGTTTTTCTGTAAATATTTTAGTTTATTTGATACACATATAATTTTATAGGGTATTATTTTTTGAAGTGAAACTTCTAATGCGACTTCCAACAAGGTTGCGTTAAACGTTTTACGCTACCATGGCAACGAGCGGCTTGTGATCCTTGCAGGAGATTTTAATGCGAATTTCTCGTTTCCTGAAGCTGAAGCATTATTAACCTTTCTTAAAGACAAATTTGGATTGGAAATGATAAATGGTAGAAATGATCCAACAACCAAAGGGATACCATTGATGCAGTTTTTGCAAGAAATATTGAAAAAATAGAACCGAAACACTTCGTATCTTACTATAGTTATCATAATCCCATTGTAAATGTTATAGATTTGGATATTTCTCCACTCGAAAATGATAATTAAAAGATGCGATCAATTGTGAATTGCATACCTGCCAACTTTTAATCCCTTCCATTATCATTTTTCCCAGTGGTATTAAAATGAAATTAAAACTTCAATTTTAAGCAAACAAATACGTTGTATNTTGAATTGCAGCTTACTGGAATCAAACTGCTATATATTAGTATTAACTTTTATTAAACTTTTTTTAGTAGGAAAAGAGGCATTGATGGAGTTATTACAGCAATTTGTGTATTTAACAAAACTACCGTAAATAATACGTAACCACTCTTTAGAAATAGTCACTATTATTATATACCTTTCATAAACATGAATTATTTGTACAACTATACTTCTGCACTTCACAGTTATAAATTGTTTTGTACAATGAAAATTATTTTAAATATTGCAGAAAAAATAACTTTCGTAATTAAACTTTTAAATCATATTTCAGACAATGTATCCTGTTTTTTTTTCCTTTCTTTTTTTAATTACATTTGTTTCAGCTTTCAAGCAAAAAATAAAACGTCTGCACTTTCAAAGGAAAAATGCATGAATAGAAGGAAGAAGTCCAACTACTGATATTTGCTTCATTTAAATTAAATTAGAAAAAATAATCTGATAGTTAAGAGTTCTATGAAAAAAAAATTTTGAAAGAATATTAGCATTATTATTTATTTATTCCATTTAGTTTTAAATTTTTAGGAAGTTGTTGTGAAAAGCGAATGTAATTTGTGATAAAACATGATAAAGTATAAAAATTACGTAAAATTTTTTACTAAAGTACAAAATCATATTACTTACAAATTGTTTTTCTTATTCATGATTACAATCTTACATAATCGATTATGTCTTGTTAAAGTTTTTGCATCATTAGTACAAGTTAAATAGCAGATCATAAAAAATGCTTAAATACATTCGCTCTTACATCGTCTAATTAAAATAATAGTATAGAGTTAAATACTCTTATTAAAACGTAACTTCAAATTTATCTTTAAATTAGTTCTCTGAAAGTTTAAGAAAAAGTAAAATTACTATTAATTAATTAATAAATAATTAATAATCATTTAATTACTAATTATAATATTAATCATTCGTATAATTAATGAAATGAATTATATTAATTATAATAATAGTTAATTATTGTTATATTTAATTATTATTTATTATTAACTCAACCATTTTCAAAATTATGATAGAATTTAATTCACGAATTCTGTTTTTTCTTTAATTTTAATGAAATTACTGGGTTTTTTTTTTAAGTGTTTCGTAATTTTAAAATTTCGATGAATTTATCATTTTGATTCCTAATTTAACATTAAGTTTATCGCTTCTCGCATATTAAATGCAATCAAGTTAGGTAAGTAAGAAAGCAAATCAACTGATACTAATTCTAAACAGAAGTGTAATGTTGATTTTAATGTGAGCAATAACTTATTTCATAAAGCCCAACAAGGTTTATAAATGATTAGCAATTAAATCATGCAAACTTGTTACAATATTTCATTTAACTATGCTAGTTTATGCGCAACGTTGTAAAAAATTTCGGAGAAAATTATGGCAAAAAGTACCGACACACCGGAACTTGTTACAAAACAACACATCTAGTGTACTACAACTCTTTCAGTAATAATAGCTATAAAATCATTTAATTACCCTAATTAAATAAATAATAATGTAAATATCACGGTAAAAAAAGATTTTATGTTACAATTGATTTTACGGATGTTGTACCCAAATTGCTGATTCTTTATTACGTAATTTGATCCTCATTTTTTACAGCAGAAATGGTTCGTATTAAACTTGCATAAATGATCCTTTTATATTGATATTGAATTTGCCATTACAAAATAAAGCTAAAAAAGAACCATCCAAGATTGAACCATCATTCTTAAATCAAGAGTGCAAAGCGTTCTCAAACAGAGGATAAATGCAACTTTTCAAGGCTGATTTTTGATTTTACGATCATCACTGGAACAAGGTTTATTTGAGTAGGCTTTTATATATTTTCTTTATCACTTTTGAAAGTGAAGGTTACCATGACTATTAAGTTTTCATTACAAACAAAATGTTGCATTCGAGAGCCTGGATAAAATTAGAATGAAAAAAGGCTAAAACAAGGTTTACATTAAAAGCTAAAAAATTAGAAATTTGTTAAGTAATGCTTACATGCCTTTTTTCATTCTTTCAGAAAACAAGCTTGGCATAGTTATATTTCTACTATGTTTAAAAAAAGGATAAAGTAGTCAACCGTCCTATGCCAACCAAATGAAAATGCAACATTAGCCGTTAAGGTTTGCTTGTTAGTTTAAAAATAATGATTTTTTCCCTCTTTCATTCTTTTTTTCTGTTTGCTTTATACAAGTAAATTAGTATGCAAAAATAACACAGTATTACAATAACTAGGCCAGTATTAAGCATGAAGATTTATAGATAAGCACTGAAACTTATGATATTTATTATGACCGTATATCTCGACTTCTCTGTGCCAACCAAATGAAAAACGAAAATATATTTGCCGGATCAGACTGTAGAATATGAAACGAAGTTTAAAGATTGAATATGATAATTAAACAATAAATTTCTGTCTAGACTTCACAAAATGCCTCATTGAACCATCAAATATGAATTGAATTGATATATCACAAATATTCTCATAATAGAGTTTCTGGAACGCCAATCATGATTAGAATTAAGATGAATCCGAACGTCTCTATCATCTGTGGCGTTTTGGGTCATAGCGTGCTTCTAGACTAGGAACAATAGAACTACTCTACAATCTTTGGTGACGGGACGATGTAGAATAATCATCTGTCAACTCACTTCTCAGTTGGCCACTGTCCAGATGTCCGATTGACCTCTCTGGCACTTCGCCTTGACAGGCAGGAACGGTGTTCTTTTTTTAGGGTTCGAGGCGTCTGAGGAAATAGAAAATTTCACTTCTAGGTTCCGTCTTTAATGATCTTGTAAGGGTGGGTGCAGTGGTTTTTTTATAGCATTTTTTTTTGAAAGATGTGTTTTTGAAAGGCCATCTGTTTATTGACTCTGGGTGGAAACAAAAATGTATTCAATTTTATCTTCTAGTCGTGTGATCGTCAGTATACTTCACTGAAACTTTCAAACCACGAACATTTGGCATTGATAAATATATTAAAGTTTTTTGATCTCCCCAATCTACGTGAGTATAATAACCACATTCGTCACTTCTGGACGATAGGAACAAATACAGAAGGTTACATTAGAACCAAAATTTTTATTGCATTAATGCAAATTTAGTCTATTTTGATAAAATCCAATAACAAAAGTTTTGCGCGGTTACAAATACACGATATTTGAAATTTTTCTTTTTAAATATCCATTTAACTTTTGAATGCTAAAAAAAAGTCATTAAGCCTTTTTCATCAAGGAAATTATTTTGAAAGAACGAAAAAGGTAAATAACATTACTTTTAAATTATAAATAACATTATAACGTTAGTTTTAAATTATAAATAACATTATAACATCATATTTAAATTATAAATAATTAATCATTATTTAAGCACATACCTAGATTTAGTAAAAAACTATTAAAAAATAAGTATAACATATTAAAAATAAATATGAATATTTTACAAGTAAATAATAGGAAAATTGCAACAAAATATATTTATCATAAAATGCATAAGAAGGAAATAACACGCGATTATCTAACAATTTATAAAGAGGTAATACGATTTCAGCACTACGCTTTTGGTTTCAAACAAAAAAAAATTAAAAAATTAATAGACTTTAAATTATTCTGATTACTCAGTAACAGTCCTCGTTCGTTCTCTCTGATTCATCAAATCTGATATGACTAAAAGAGATAAGATAATTACATGGCATGGGAAGGATAACTTGATAATCATAGACCATAATATTAATAATTATAACCGGTATAAACCGTAAAATAAATTATAAATAAATAATTTTCAGGAAAAATACTTTCGTATTCTTGAGTAATTGTATGCTGATGATAGTTTTATGATTGTCCAGATCTTATTTTTATTAACAATTATATCATTTTTTTATTTTTTATATTCCCCTAAACAGCAAAAACTGGCAAGATAATAGTTTTAGACAAATATTTTGTAATATATATGAAAAAAAATATTTTTTGTTCAGTAGTTCATTGTTTCGAATTGACTATAAGTTTGAATCTTAATTTACTGGTTCAAAATTTTCCGAATTAGACTTGTTCAGATAATTTAGTAAATTTTTATATTTATCTTAATTTATAATTTTAAAAGAAAAAATGTTACACAGAGCTAGTATAAGCAAAAGATGTAAAATTAATTTTGCAAAAAATTTAACAATTTAAGAGATACTATTGAACTAAAATACCATACTTTTATTATTAAACACTTTATTGAAATGGTTGTATTGCTATACTATTAGTGTTATTTTATTTTGTTCATTAAACGTATATATCTATAATTATAAAAGAAAGAGTTTTTTGCGTGTCTCTCTTATAAATCCAGAACCATTTACGCCAACGTCCTTAAACTTGGACAGGGGGACTAGGGACAGTTTTAGTTGTAATTACTAAAATTCGATGAAATACAGTCACTACGTTTGAGAGAGACATTTCAGAAATATTTTTTTTATAATTGGTTTAGCATTAGGACTGATATAAGTGAAATATCAAACCCTTTTTCTCTTCTAATCTTTTTAAAAAAATAAATAAAACATCAGACAAAACAAAGTTTTTCGTACGTTCTGCGATAACAATTTATTTTTCATTCTATACGTCAGGTAGAAAACATAGTAAAAATGAACTTAGGATGATTTCACCAAATTAATAGTTTCAAATTTATCTGAAATGACACAATTTATTTTTTTATTGACCCAGCATCTTAAGAGAAAAAAACGGGTCTCTTTCTTGCGTCATTGCAGTTCATATTAGTGTAAACCAATGCCTTTGTATCATTCAGAGGAATTTATAAATACCTCTTATTGCACTACCATCTGCTAGTTATAAAGAGAACCACAGCCGAGAACAAAGGGAATATTTTCGCCTATGAAACAAAACAAGACGTCGACACAGCTTTAAAAGTGCTTGATTTTGATAAATTTATATTATTTAAAACGTTTAAACGTACATGGTTATAAAATCGGTGTAATTTTTTTACATGTTGACATTAAGCAAAGCAGTTAAGCTTCGTTTTATTATTATATATTTTAAGTAAAGTTCTGATTTGTTTTAATTTAAATTACGCATTGCTCAAAGTTAAATTTTGTTTTATTACTGCGAAATTTTATTAAATTTCTACAATTTCGTGATAAAACAAATGATTTATAGCCGCTCTGCTTCAGAACACAGAAAATTAGATTTGTGTACTTAAGAAAAATCTTTAAATTGCTTGCAATATCAAATTAATATTTAAATGATTTAAAATTTTGTACTGAAAAACCAAATATATATTTTGAATTTCGCGCAGAGAAACCAAATATATATTTAGAATTTCGTAAAGAGAAACATTGTATGAATCATTTATTCTAAACTATAGTCTTCAACAAAAAAAAATAGATACAAAGCCAGGCGGAAGTACGGTAGCAAGGTAATAATATAGACGTAAGGTAACGAAGCAGATCAGAACGGCAGTTCCGTGATATGGTAAACTTTAGTGAACAGTAGGCGGATCATTCTAGTCTAGAGTATTATATATTGGCCGCTATTAAAAATGATTAGCATAATTTTTGAAGCTGCATAACACTGAGTGTAATTAATCATTATTTTGATAATTTGGATTTCTAAAAACGTTTTATGCTAACGTAATAATAACGTAATATATGTATATATCAGGTTGAGTAAAAAGTTTTCCGCCAAAGGGAAATACCTCCGTGCTAGCAGCAGCCATTGCCGTGGTGGTTAACTTTTTTTGAAACGGGCTTTTGTATTTTAAAGCAGAAAATTGGAACTGCACAACTGTGTAATTTGTTTGTCAAAACTTTATCATCTTGTGCACCAAAAAATTTCTTAAAATGGAGCTATCACGTTAACAGATCAGACCCATTATGTACTATGAGTTCCGAAATAAACTAAGTGTAACTGAATGCCACAAGAAAATGTGTGAAAGTTTAGGTTTCAATACTGTTTCTTATGAGGATACAGTAAAAGTTTGGTTTCGAAAGTTTAATACTGGGAATTTCAACATTGAAGATGAACCACGTTCTGGCCGCCCTATTGAGGTTGATTGTGACCAGTTAAAGCAAATTATTGTTCAAGACAGAAATTTTCAACACGAACTATTGCGTTAGAGCTTGACATTTGCCAAAAAACAATAGCAAATACTCTCAAACGCATAAATCTAACAGTTAAGTTTAACCGTTGAGTGACTCGCGAATTGACTGCTGAAGACAAGAGCAAGAGAAAAGCGGCCTGTTTGGTTCTGCTCAGAGATCAAAGAANATATATATAATGCTAGTTGAGTGTATCTTAATTCTCAAATGGCCATTATTAAGCGTCTGCGGTTTAAATAATTAAATGAAAAAGATATTATTCACACAGCGCATGTTATATTTTATAACATTTGTCTTAAACAACAGTAGTGCAATATTAAAATATTACATGCATTTTTGATTAAACATGCTTTTTTCTAAAAATAGTAATGTATATTCCCAAAAGAGCAGTTGCAAGTGAAATGCGAAAAACAATTTTTTAGAAATTATTTAATAGATAAATAAATTTGTTTAATTGATATAAATTTAACATTTTCAGCTAAAAAACCTGCTTCTATTTTTTCAATTTTGCACATACTTTTCATTGTATAGCAAAATATATTTTTGTACAAAAGATAGTTTTATTATTTTCACTTTTCTTGGGATATATATAGTTCAATAATTTCAAATTTTTTATTAAAATTACGCTTGAGATAATTTGAGGTAAATGAATTTTGAGACTTAAAGTATCACGGAATTAAACTCAATCTGCAGTATATACTTATGTATTTGTTTTTAATTTGCTGATGTAACCTATCTAAAAGTTTTTTTCTTCTTTTCTGACGTCATCACTAATCCTTCGTCCAACTGTACAGCACTTTCACATCGAACTATTACCTGAACTTATCGGAAATAAACTAAGAAGCCAAAGTCTCATCTTCTCCGTGGATATAGAGATTCTCATCCAAGAGAGGAAACAAGAACAATATCTTCGGTGAATTGTTGAAGCTAAAGGTTCTTTCGATTACCACTGGTATTGTGGCGTGCCGATCGTCCAGGGACCAATTTCAAGACGACGTGTTTGTTGCCGGCTATGTGGTTTATTTATTTCATTGTAAGAGTAATCCTTCCGTTTTTAGTTTTTGCTTTCGATATTATTGGTTGCAAGGGGTGGCCTTTTGATTAAAGAGTCATTTATTAAGCTGCATTATTAGATAAATCGGATTACAGGCTGATTCATTTCGATTTGAATTGCTAGCTACCCAATTAGATTGTATTTTAGTTTATTGACTAAAGGATTGTCTTTTTATAGATTTATTACCTTGAAGTAGAAATGAAGTAAATTGGAATGGGAAACAAAGTCTTCGTAACATTAGTTTAGTATATTTAAGACTATGTAATGTGATTCGATTTGAAGTGTTTGACTGAAACTATTGAATATCTTGCTAAATGGATACATTTTCATTATCATTATAGTTTTAGATAGATTTTGATGAATCAAAGATAAATATTTATTTTTTAAATATTAGTTTTAAACAATGAATTTATTTCATTTCGCATTTTTGCCATACATTTATATTTTATAATTGTTTTCATATTTTTCTTTGGTTCATTTTAAATATGTTTTTATAAACTATTATGAATGTTTTTTTAAAGCATCAGTTTTTGGAAAGAAAACGTTGTATTGTTTGTGGTCATAGAAATAAATAAATTTTCCCAGAAAACTAATGATTTTTCACTAAAAGTTGTATATATAATTGAAATGATGAAAATGATTTCTAAGAAGTTGGATCATAATTTTCCTTTCATGAAATTTTCAAAAGCGGTTTGTATAGAAGGTCTTTATTGGGTTCATCCATTAAATGCTTTACTCAGCTAAATGGTTATCCCGTTTCAAATATTTATCAACTTTATTTAATATTTTATTAAGTGACTTTTAGAAAAAAATGGTATTTAGGTTTTTGTTTTAAAGTTAAAAACTATTTTAAACTTATTCTAAAGTTAAAAATATGTTTCGAAATATTTCAATTCTTTTCAGTCTTTCTTTAAAGTATTATTTATTAGTTAATACCATTTTTCACTAAAAACTTATTGTCTGAAACCGATTTTGGATATTTCTGTATACGACAATTTTCTAAAACTATATCAGGTGTTACTTATATGGTGTAATAATGTAATAACTGGATATTAAATTACTAGTTTCAAATTTAAGATTATTTTCAACTTTTCCTTTTAAAGTCACGTGTACTTTAAAAAATTTTTTTAAATAGTACATCTGAACTGGACAGATATCTATCTAGACAGACCAATTTTTTTTATGTTATTTTTGAACAGTCCCAATAAATTCGTCTATCTAGGTACAATGTTACGATTTTAGGAGCATAATTACAATTTTAAGAAATCTTAATACAGTGCAAAATTTAAGAATTTTTTCAAATTAAAAATATTTAAAATTTGATTACATGTTATTATATAAATGATATATCTTGAATGGAAAAATAGTGTAAGTTAATCCTTTATTAATCACTTAACTGCTTCCTTTTCCAGCTGTATTGTGACCAAAAATTAAAACATTTTTTAAACAGCTCTGAATACTAATCAGCAATCAAGATTATAGTAAATATTGTATTGATTAATTTCTGATAACTTTTAATAATACGCCATACCGTGGAAGAATATTTTCGTCGCAAATTCTCTTTCTCCTTTATTACTAATTTAAAATTTAAAGGAAAGAGAAGCCGACCGGTCTGCGTTGGGGCAGGGAACTGTCCTTGCATCAGAAAGGTCCTGCGCTCGAATCCCGGGCAAGGCATGGATATTTTTCTCTCTCTCTGTTTTATGTCCTTTCTCCTTTGTGTGTGAATGCGACCCGCCCTATAAATGGGTTGCGGTTGTATGAATGGCATGGCAGAAGTTGAATTCCTGGCCATAGATGGCGCCACTGAAAAACAGGAATAATCGCACCCCCACTGCATAAACAGGCATACGACAAAAAAAAGAAAGAGAAAGTAAGTTCTGCCAAACCTAATGTAAGTCATAAAGTTTCAGTTGCTGAAAAAATAATTCTTCAAAATATTATAATGCAAGCAAATTAGTAGAAGGGAACTTCTCCGTTACGTAATCCTAAGCTATCATCTCATAATTTATTTTCATTTGTATACTGTAATTTTTTTTCAGTATTTGAATTTTCATGGCATACTTTAGGTTTGTCAGAACTTATTTTTTCTATCTTTTAAATTAGTAATAAAGGAGAAAGAAAAGTTGCGATGAAAATTTTCTTCTGCGTTATAGCGTCCCCTTAATTGATATACAGGTTAGTCAGCTTAGTATGGGTTACAGGTATAGGTATAGGTTACAGTCCACATGAAGATAATAAGTACATAGTAAAAAAATGCTGAAACACTATGGTAAAATTTTATACCGTAATTTTTACAGTAATATTTGCTGAGTACAGTGTTTCAATAAATATTACTGCAAAAATTAAGGTATATCTGATTCTTTGTTCCGTTAAGTCTTGCGGTAAAAAGAGATTTTGTGGTAAAAAGTAGTGGCACCCTGAGATTCTGTGCTTTGGTACCTTCTACTGCGTTTCTCAGAATTCTTTTTACGGTGTAGCAATATTATGGTTTAGTACTAAAATGTTCTAAATGTAAATATTTAAATTGCAAAAGATAATATAATTTATTATTTTCATTAGTTATTCTTTTTAATTTTTTCATCTATGCAATAAGCATGCATAGTAAATTGTGATTGTTATCATTGTTATCATTCGAAATTGAATGTCATTTTTCTTAATTTTTCTCTCACAAAATATGCTTGATATTCTGGCATTTTGCGAAAATGCTGAAGTTTACAGTTAGTGATTTTTAGTTTAGTTCCCTTTAAAGAGTACAAAGATATTTTTTCTTACAAATCCCTTTTAATAAAGTTTCTTTTTTAATCAAATTGAACCATTCCCTAATGCACATGGTCCTTGATCACAAAATATAACAGTGCTACAATGCATTTATCTAATGTTTCTTTTATTTTTCTATTCTAAGGTATAGTAAAATCACAATTATTCAGTCATGGTTTCAGAACAATATATAAATAAATAAATAAATGCTTTATTAATTAAAAAAAATAAATAAGAAATAATTGAACTACTATAATATACCAATTAAAAAATGAAAATAAAAACTTACGCCAAAGGGGAAATGAAAGTAAAGTTACTACACGCATATTCCATCTAGATAATTTAACTCAAAATAAGGGTGTATTCCTATAATTACTTACATTGAAAAAATATAGTTAAATATAGTTAAATTCATAACAATATAGTTAAATTCATTAAAAATATAGTTAATTTCATAAAAATTTTGCAATGCAATTTTGATAATATTTTTGAATATTAGAATTTTAGTTAAACAAAGAAGTGTATTAAATACAATAGATTGCTGTTCCGTGTCAAAAACAGTTAGCTCAACAATTGCAATTCTTTTTTTCTACAATTAGATTTCTTTCTTACCATTTCTTTTCTCTGATGTCAAAACAATTATTCCGACAACAAAGCACTGCTTTGTTGCATACAAAGGAAAGAAAATGTAAAGAAATAGTTTTAGATAAATATATTTTTGTATGTTATATTTGCGTATTTTAAATATTCATACTTGTTTTACAGATTTAAAACGCCGAGCATTACAGTATTTTTAAGTGTGGAGTACTCGCCAAAATATTTTACATCATAAAACAAACAAATTACATGGAGAGCAACTGATCGACTTTACTGAAAACTAGGCAAGATGTATTGTATGAAATTTAGTGTCAAATGTTTAGATAGCAAAAATTTTTTTTAACTTTTTATTCCAGTGTCTGTATATTTTCCAATTATCTCGTGAAAATTCCAGAATCTGGCAAAGTACATACTTGGACTTGTCACTATATTGACTATAGATTGTCATAATTACATACATATTAGAAATGAAGTGATTAATATACATAAATAAATATCTACCCCATAGACATTCCTAAATTGTACATACGAACTTAATGCTCCAACATAATTTTGCATATTTCTGAAAATAAGGCTTATTTTAATAAAGTAGTGCAATACGCAAGGATAACGCTTAAAATCTTAATTTTAAAAGGAAATTGGAATATTTATTTTTAAGTTATAAAAATTACTTTTAAAAATCTGATTAAAATTGTTCACGTATTACATGATAGAATACTGCAAAAATGAAGCTGCATATGCATGCTTGTTTATTTTTTAGCACATAATGGTTTAAATGAATGCCAATTAATTGAAATTGGTTAGTCAGTTATTTTGTTAATAAATGTAATAAAAATTTATTTAGGAAATAAAAATGAACCAATGTAATTAGATTCTTAGCTTTAAATATATAGATATAGAAAAAAAAACTTTTATGTAAGAAAAGTGCGTAACTCACAAAGCTCTTAATTAAATAGAAAATATTACAAACTGCAAAAAAAATAATAATAAATAAATAAATAAAGCAAAAAACTAAAATTGTTTTAATTGAATTATTTGAGCCGTGATATCAGGGGATTGAGCATTTGCCTTTCAAGAACCGAGTTTATTCCCAGCGATGTCAGGCTGATACGAATTCCACAACAGACTCGCACCGACCACACTGATGATGCAAAATACCTTGCGTGGTAGACTGATCAAGGTAGGGAGTCCACTTGCTATCAGACTAACTGTGAGAGGTTTTCGTGGTTTTCCTGCCCCTGTTGCACAAATGCTGGTTATGTCCATCAAAAAGTCCTAAACGAAAGCAAATTTCTCCCAATGCTTGATCCAGGAGTATCCCCGTTTCCTGGATTGGGTTCAAAATTTACGGAGTTGTCTACGGAGTTGTCGTAATCCCCAAAGAATTGGGTCGGCTGTTCAACGACTGTTATAAAATGCATTATTTGCTAAATTAATTGTTTTATTCGATCATTATATTTCAATAAAACTACTATAATAATATTAACATATAATTGTATAAATTATTATTACATACTAATATTGAAATACAACTAAGCTTTATTTTCGAAATATACATACAACTAAACATTCATTTATTACTTACTACAAAATAAAATTTAAATAGCATATGCTATATGATTAAAAATGTTATTTATAAAAATAACCAAATATAGATATATAAAAATACCTTTTTATCGAATAAAAATGTCTTAAATACAAGCTATAATAATAGTTTATTAAATGTGAAAATAGTAAAAAGCGTTGAGCAAAATTTATGAATACAGTAATTTGCATAAAACTTAAGCTCCATATGAAAAAAGTAAGAAGTAAAATATGAGTTTAAATATGTTTCTACATTAGTTTCTAAATACCGAGTATGCATATTATTTTGCAACTCAGTAAAATTACACCTTAATTAACAAAATATTACACATATGTATATACAAATAAAAACAGCGTTTAAATAATAGGAGATTTAGAGAAAAGTAAGATTCCCTTATGAAAAATATGTTCTTCTTAAATATTGAATTGTGTATACATTAATTACAGTTAAGGATTTTTTTTCTTTAATCATATTTTTCATTTAAAAAGTAACAAAAATCATGTAAAAGTAATTTTTCTTTTGTTAGTTATTCTATTGATTTTATCCTAAACGTAAGGATTATAATAGTTATTCATTTTCAAAGTAATTAAACAATATAAGAATTCGAAGAAACAAAATATTAAAATATTAAAAAGAGAGCATGTTATAAAAAGTATTAGAAACAAAAATGGCAAAGTTTAAATAAGGGAAGCTTATAAAAAGATATTTTTTTTTCATTTTATAAAGTTGCTATGTTTTTTGTTTGGTAATTTACAATAGTAATAAGTAACTCCCTTTAGTGCATATTTTTCCATCGAAATTTAGGAAGTTTAGTATGATATTTTATAGGAAATAATATATTTAAATACCATATTTTTTTTAAAAAAAATATTTATGTAATTATTAAGAGGCGGTATGTAAGTTTATTTCTGAACATAAATGTTATTACCAGTCTTTTTTATGAAACAAATTGTACTGCGTGAAATTTAGGTAAATATTCAGTAGTGCCAGCGATGGGCTTTGTAATATTTGTGAATCATAATTTGTTTTAGAAAGTAAAATTAAATACTGAGAAAATAGTTTCTCTTGTACCAATTTTCCGTTTTACTATATACTAACAGCTGTAAATATATAACAATAATTTTAATAACGTCTGACAGTTAATATGATTATCTACCCAGATATCAGTGTAATATTAATTTTAATGTTAGCAACAACCTTTAACAAAAACCTCAACAAAGTTTATAAAAGATTAGCAAACAAGCCATACAAGCTTGGAACAATGATAAATTTAATTGTGTAGTTCACGCGCTATGAGATTCGCATTAAGCTTGCGTGAAAAACCCTTTTATATTGAGAGAAAATCTGCTTTTAGAAACCAAGACAGGAAAACCTTCTGAAATCGAGAATGAATCATCATTAGCAAGTTATGAATCGAAATTATTCTCCAACCTGAGTCTCAAGGTTTGTTTTAGATTTTATGATCAGCACTAATACAAGGTTTATTTACAGAGACCTTGTACTTTTATTAACCCTTTGAAATTAAAGGTTAGCACGAACATTAGAGTTTCAACACAAACCAAATTTCTTGCTTGAAAATTTGGACAAAGCTAGATAGTAAAAAAAAAAGACATAAGCAATGTAAAACAGTATTTTTTGTAATGTTTGTGCATACTTTTTGGAAATCTTTAAGCTTGGTATACTTAAGCATATTAAGTTTAGAAAATGAGTAATTCGCGATCGCAACGCTCGAGCACGCCCCCTAGCGGGAGCTTGTAAGCATCAAGCATTAATTATTAACATTTCATTTAGTTCCATCAAAATCATTGACAGAATCAGACGCCATATTTTAGCAGCAAATAAGAAGCCAAATTTCCCTAAGGAAAAGGCCGAAGAACTTGGGAAAAAAAACTCTCCAGAATATCAGTAAATCTTTCAGGAACAGAACACGCCAAACATATGAAGAAAAATTCCTCAATAATTTTTAATTTCTATTATCAACAAACTTGCAACTGATGACTTCCGATTTCGGATACTGTTACATATGTGTGTATTACGGTAAAAGACATTTTTTCTGTTTTTAATTCTTTACAAATCAAAGTGAAGTCAACATTTCTTTCTTCATTCCAATGAATAAATGTGTATTCAGAACTGTAATAGTTATAGAATATTCTTCTTCGTTATAGAATGGTATATATTTCTGAATCTATATAATTCGGAAAACAACAATAAAAAATCATCCAAATTACTTGAAATAGTGCCATTTGTGCTGATTATTAATAAATTTTTATCGTTTTCTTGGCAACTATTTTTTAGTTTTGAAAGAATAATTTCAACTAGAATTCAGCCATTCTGTTTTTAAGCTACATATTGAAATTCATATCGAGATCTTACAATTATAAAATTTTGCTGTGTAGTATGTTATCTGAAAGTAATGAATTAATAATCATTGTATATAATATTTGAAAAAATAATTTTCAAACGAAGAACATTTCATTTGGAATTCTACCGATTTATAAAGAAGGCGAGTGTTATGATTTTTATAATAAAAAATTTGCTTTTAAATAATTTTTTTCTTATTTGATGATAGTTCGCTGCAGAATAGTTTTTTACGTCTTATTCAGAACTATAAGAATAAAAAAAAGAAACATTATGACAGTTTTTTTATTTCAATATGAGGAATTTTTAAAATCGTTTTTTTATCCTATGAATTCTTCGTTTTTCGTTTCTTAGTTTATGATTTTTAGATAAAAATTGTTGTCAAAAAACTTTTTTTGAAAAATTAAATGGTATAACATTATGTGTTTAAGCATACTTCTTGCATATTCGACTGTTTGAAGCAATATGATTCAGCTAAGTATGGAATAAAAATTCGGTATTAACGCCACCGCAACTACAGATTTGGCGGTTTTAAAGTGCCGCCAATGGACACCTAAAATTTTTGCAACGAATCATAAAATGAAGCACTTTATTTAAAATCAAAGCAGTCAATCGGATTTTGGTGGGAAAGGGGCCGATATAGAGTTTGACATAGATTAAAAGAAAAATCTCTATTTTATTTTCTATCTAAACAATCTCTATTTCTGTCGCCATATTAACTAAGATTCCAAATAATTAAGATTCCAAATGAAATGACATTTCCAAAACGTACGTTTACCAAGATAAAGTTTCATGTCATGGGAATTGGTACATTTTCACTTTTTTGGTAAAGTATTTCGCTCCTGAAAAAATAAAATTGCATCTTGTTTTGTTTTTGGCAAATTCCAAAGACGAATTTTCGTAACACTAAAAAATGGCGACAAAAAATAATTTTTTTTTTGTTTCGTAAGCATTCTTTATTTTACGTTTTTTAGTTTCTAAATAATGATTTTTATTGAAACTTAAAAATTTTTGTTGTCAAAAAACTTTTTCTACAAAATTGAATTTTATAAAATTATGAGGCTTATGCATACTTTCTGTTCATTTTAATTTTTGAAGTAATATGATTCTTAAAACTATGGAATGTAAAGTTTAAATAAGCCTTTCATGTTATATCATTAAATTTAGTAAAACTATTTCTTAGGCATTAGGTTTTAACTTTTATAAGAATATACATATTTTTTTCTGTTTATTTACAAATATTTTTCCGATGTGTTTTGTATGTGGCTTCTCCAAAAAAAAAGAGATGCCATTTTGTTTTCGTTTGCATAAGAAAGAATATCAAACACTTTTCTTTTTTAAATTTAATCAATGAACTATCAATGCTACATGCTGCTTTAAAGACGTCTCTAGAGTAACTGAATGATTGTTCATATATAAATCGCAGGTATTGGTCTCATACAACAACGCCCCCTATAGTTCGTTGCGATTGTTCAACCTTTCTTTCCCAATTAAATGAACATAAAAATACAACGTTTGGCGTAAGGTTGTCTGCCATCTTATCTGCATAATAAAACTGGTTTAATATATATATATATATANACTTTATTTCTCAGAATACTGAAAAAACATTTACTATAATAGGGTTGTACTTTTCTTTTGAAACCAAATTCACGTGATACTGTTACGGACTGGTTCCTTTCTGTTCTGCCAGTCGCGATAGTTTTCGAGACTGTCATTCGCAAGGTCTTTAAGCGATGATTCTGGAATATTAATGCAAAATATCATATTATTGCAATAACTAGGCCAGTGCAGAGTCTGAAGATTAATAAATAAGAACTAAAACTCACAGAAAGGACATTTTTAATGATGGTATATTTCGGCCTGAATGTATGCCCTTCTAATTTCAAGCTTTTAATTATTAAATAGTTTAATTATTTTTTTATTTGTCTATTGGACCACCACTAGAGTATATTTTTATAGTAAATTATTTCATTTTTTGAAGATTTCAGAAATAAAAACACGAGAAAATAGCATGATTATAACCATTCAGACTATTATTAAAAATAAATTGCAAATGCTTCCAATTACATGAGCAAAGCAACCATTTTTTTAACTTAGAAGGAGAATTTTCCTATAAATTTATCTCGTATTTAAAAAGGATGGCCATTCACGAAAATACCCATTATAATGGTATGTAGTTGAGTAAAATTGGTTGGGTTATTATGGTACGTAGTAGGGTAAATACCTATTTTTCTCCGATAAAAATATAGTTTGCACTCGAAAATATATTCATGGTTTTCAAAGCCAAAGTTCCTATATTCATGGTTTTCAAAGTCAAAGAACAATCGAGAAATATAAACTATGTATTACATTAAAGGTGATGAACTGTTTTTAAAAAAAGATTCAATGTTTGCATACCTCATAGGGAAACTTTAGGTTCCCGATGTGGTGTGTCATTAGGAAGTAGTAAGAAGTTATATCACATCATTGTAAGATATAATAAGATATACAATTCCGTAATTCGCCAGGTCGTACAAGATCTAGAATGGAATTTCTGTGTAAAGCTCTAAATGTACAAACTACACGAAAAACACTGATGTACTCAGTTTTAAACGAAAAGAAAGTAGAATAAAATCACGAAAAAATGAATGAGGGCACCCAATAATGTGGGTGGTACTTTTAAGAGAACCTTGATGGAAATAATTAAAAATGTATTAGTTTGAACGAATTGAAACTAACTTATGAACTCCGGACATTGGCAGATAAATTTTAGAATTGTGTATAACGTAATTATAATTATTTGGGCAATTTTATAACATTGTGATTATGGACTATGACCGGCGCTTTTGACCCATTCAAAGTTATTTATCTGAAGGACAAAGCAGATCACATACGTACAGGTAAGACCTAAAAACATTATCCACCACATCAAAAAATCATAGTTCACGTCAAAGGGACAGAGCATCCAATTTCATATTCCATCTGGCAATCTTCGCACTCCGGGATCAGTGTCGAGAAAATACCAGTAAACACACGGATTATATCACTGGAAAGGCACGCCCGGATACTCGAAACATCCATCGTTCTTAGTGTCCGAAGAAATATTTCCTCAGCTTTTTCATCCTGGCTTTATGTCCGAATTGGCATCTCTTTCTTGGCGGGCATAGAAGCTTTAGTGTTGGTTGGTTGGGAGGGGGTGAATTTGAAAAGACTGCCTTCAGCTGAACACAAGAGAAGATCAATGGAAATAGAAAAGCGGAAGAGGGGAAGTGAGTGAGATGTTTCACGTCTTTCTGGAGGTGTCTTCTATTTAGATGAAGTCGTATTCCTTTTTTGAGATGTAACTGCGCTTGTGATATGTTTTGGAGGTATTGGCTGCAGAAATGCGATACGGAAAAGGGATATCTTTTGCATTTATTTAAAAACCATGTTTGGGGTAAATAAAAAAAAGAAGAAAACTTTGTTTTTTTACTTCAGCAAAAAATATGGGAGTTTTTTTTTTTTTTTGAATATCTTTTGCATCTATTTAAAAACCATGCTTGGGGTAAATTAAAAAAGAAGAAAACTTTGTTTTTTTACTTCAGCAAAAAATATGAGAATTTTTTTTTGGAATATCTTTTGCATCTATTTAAAACCATGTTTGGGGTAAATAAAAAAAGAAGAAAACTTTGTTTTTTTATTTCAGCAAAAAATATGAGAATTTTCTTTTTTTTTTTAATATTTTTTGCATCTATTTAAAAACCATGTTTGGGGTAAATAAAAAAGGAAGAAAACTTTGCTTTTTTATTTCAGCAAGAAATATGAGACTTTTTTTTCTGTTAAGGTCCTATTATGAAACACATTACGGAAGTAACTTGTAGTACTGTATACCACGTATGAAATATTTGTTTTATTACATAAAAATATTTTGCTATATTTAACCTTGGCAAATTAAAAAACGTGCATTAAGTGATTTGTAATCAATGTTATCAATTTAATTATGTTTCTTTAATACGGTATATTTTTACTAAATTTATAATCCTTAGTTAAGAAAAATTGCTGCGATTTAATTACTACCTTTTCAATGTAATTTATGCAATCAATTATGAACTATTAGCTTCGTGTGGGAACTAAGCTATTTCTTTTAATATGTTACTTCAATATTGGCTTAAAATATTTTTAAATAATAGGCTTTTAATTAAATAATTGTCTATTAGAATATTCTTTTATTTATTTTGAATGATTATATTTATGTGCATTAATTCTTAGTTTATATTTTGCGTAATTTAAAAATATTGTTATTTTATTTCACAATTTTGTTCCTGGCATTTCCTTGTTTGAGTACGATTACCAATTGATGTTGATCTCATGTTGTTACTGACACAAATCTAAGATAATTTTCTCCTGGGAATTGCTGTATGATCTTTTGTGCGTGAAGATCCTTTCATCACTCGCTTAAGACGAACTATAATTTAGCAATTTATCTGTGACCATATCTGCAAACCCCTGCAGATACACCACCTTGCAGATTTAGCCCCTGCAGATACACCAGTAACCTTGACCTTCAGGTAACTCCTTCCTTTGTTGGTAAAAAACCGAAGCTTCTGGAATATTCTTTTCTTCTTTGACTCACTTCACAAATTCAGTGAACCCAATTTTTGGCCTTAACATCACCCTTTTCTTGCCGAATTTAGCTAATTTAACTTGTTTAAACACAGATTGGGAGCACAGTCATTCTCGGAGCCAACAATTTTAGCTTTTCCGAGAATGTAAGTCGGGATAAAAAAAACGGCGATTTTCGGTCTGTTTCACTTCATTGGGGATTTTTTATCTCACATTTTGTGTTCATAGTGTCTGGCAACAATTTTTGTTTTAGAAGATTGATATTTTTGTTATTTGTGTGTGTTTTTTAATAGTGAAGAATAAAAATAAAATCTAATGCTCCTTTATAAATTTATTATTAGATTGTTTTCCTGTATTTTTTGTAGTAGATGTCTTGTTTTTAATAGTGGGTTAGTAATGAATTTTATTACTATATGTTTGGCTTTCATTTAGATATTTCCGATGTTCCGATCACGACCGATGTTCTGTCCCTTTGATTGCGAAGACTGGTTCTAAATTCTAATGCGTTATGCTGATTTGTCCTTTTGAATCTTTACGTCCATTAAAAGCGTAACTTTCTTTCAATAATTTTTTAATTTTCTCACCACATAACTAAACAGATAATTTAATTATTTTTTAAAAATGCATTTGAAAAACTCACTGAGCTTTTTTAAGCATTACTACTTCGATGACTGAAAATTATTCCATTCGTCACAGACTACAAAATTTTCTCTCTGCTATCAGGAGAATGCCGACTTTAACAGGTATTTTTCAAAAGCATAATTTTGTCAGAACATGGAAAATAAGTTATTGAACAGCCAAATACTTGATTTTATTACTTTTATTTGGGCAGTTCAATTGTTCTGGGGAAGTGTTAAAAAATCTGCTTCGTCTATTTCCATATTTTTTCCCGTTATTTAATGTACTATTTACTTAAAGTTCAACAGTTGCTAATATAAATTCGCTCATATTTTGATGGATAATACATGCTTTGATTATAAAATATGATTTAAAATCTCCCAATTTATATTATATTCAGTTTTTCCAATTAATTAGATTATTTTAAATTACTCACATAATATTAATTCTTCTTCTCAATAAGTTTTCCACAGTTACGTACATTATGCACAGTTTATATTAAAGGCTATGATGTATTTTGTGTAATTGCTACCTCAAACAGACTCTTTTTATATAGAAGCAGATAAAATGTCTAATTGTAGAATCCACTCTTGGTGTTTTTATTTATTATAAATAAAATTAAACAAAATTTTTAAAATAGATTTGGAAAAGGAATTTAGTGATCTGACTTGAAGTTCTCAATCAAAATGTAGAGCTTTGGAAAACTCAAACGTAAAAGGAAATCTTGGTTTACTATTGTAATTTTTCTAGTTTTCTTGAAAAATTGTTTTTTCTTATTCGGTTCTTAAAAATAGGTTGATTGGATTGGGCTCTAGAGTAATTAAAAGCTGCTTTCTTGCTAAAGATTATAGATTATAAACATAACTAAGAACGTAACTAAGAACGACACATAGGTTAACGATGAGATCAGGAGGAAAAATGAATTAATTTAGAAGAGTATACATATGACGCTTGGCAAACACAAACTTGGCATAATACAAGCTTTTGGCATGAGCAATTGTGCATAGCAAAAAAGTATATGTCACTTGAGATAGCGCTGATACATGGAGAGCAATGAAGTTAAAGAAAATCCGCTGTCCATACTTATTTCACAAAAAATGGATGCGCCAGTTTTCTGCTCTTTTGTGATTCCATTTTGTAGTTGGCACAAAAAAAATCTCATTTAATTTTCTTCAGGTGTTCATGAAGGCAAGTGCCAAGTTCCATTCCACAATATGCTAATCCGTTATCTGTGCGGAGTGTTTTGATTTTCATTCTTGTTCGGTTTTCTACTAGAGCTTGATAATTTATAAAGGCTTTCGTGACTTCATTTTAAGGAAATTAATAACGGTGTTGCTTGATTTGTTGCCCCTGGAAGTTAAGAAATACTTTGAACCAGCAAAAGATTCTCATTTATCCACAAATGTTAGAATGTATGAGCTCCAGTAGTTGTTTAGTTTCATATTTAATTTCTTTGGAATACGATGATGCAGTTTCTTTTTATTGGATACAAATTTTGCAGTCCATTATGGAATCATTACAGTCGAAATTTAATCCTCTCATCATTCTTTCAGCTTTTTTTTCGATTACTTTCATTTAATTGTTCAAAATTTTGATGCCACTTCTGAATTTAGGTGACAACAGTAGTTGATTAAACTTTTGGCTTGACAAAACACAAATTTTCTTTTCTGTAAACAATCATCATAATACTTTCAGCGAGTTCCATACATTTTGAATCTTTTTCGTTGAAAATTACAGTTTATTCTGTTTTAGGTTGCTTTCACTAAGATCACTGTCTGTTTTATTTCCGGATCGAATAATACAAAAGACGGATTCTTCTAGATTCTCTGGTATTCTGAACATTTATCCAAATTCATCCTTTGATAGCTTCAGCGTTCTGATCCACAACCTATTATATAAAACATTCCTTTTGCATTTTAATTTCATAAAATAGATTTTTATTGCTACACATGTCAGAAGCTATGTGAGCGCTATTTTGATATCAAACAGCTTTCTAGTTGAGGACTTTTGTAACAGCTAATGATGCATATTTTTTTTCTGCTTTCACGCACATTGATGAGTAATGATTTAATTGAATCCATTTTCTTTCTGTAGTTTTCCTTCGGAATTCAAATGCTTTGTGTCCGGGTTTATATCAGCAGTTGTATTTAGTACGAAACGATTTGTTGTTTAAAGCTATATTGTTTTTGTTTCCTCTCCAGTTTTCCTAGCACGATTTCGGTACCGTTTTTGCTTTCGCTTTGTTGAATAATAGAATGAAGCTTACAATATTAAGTTCCTTTTTGTTTGTTAATTTTCTATTCTAATTAATTAAGCAAATTAATTTTGAGTATTTCAGAACTTGGGAAGTTGTCTCTAAAATCGAAGCACATCTAAGGTTTTCAAAGTATGCTTCAGAATGTAATATAGAAGAATAGTTGAAATTACATCAGTTGAAATTACATCTTCTTATTAGAGCTTGTGAAAAATTTCGTAAAATATATTTAAATGATCAGACAGCTTCGGCATGTCAGTCATTTCTTTAGAATAATAAATGTTCTCAGAATTGAAGCCTTTTTTCCTTTAAATTCGTACACAGAATATAGTTTATTCCACACTTCGATTGATTTCTAGTAGTGCCGCATGTGTCCGAGCTCTTTAGGACTTATCGGCAAAATATATTAGCTCCTATCTTAAGATTGGTATTTATTCATTTATTTAGCCATCTATGTCAAAGAATTAAAGCAGTTATGGACAGAAACTATTGAAAAATAACCCAAAATCGTCCACAAGAAAGTGGTTGCAATCGAATTCCAATTTTGAGTTAACCCTACTTAATGTAGGCAAAGATATTTTTTTGTGGTCAAGCTTTATGCTTTATATTTTGCCCTATTTCCGAGCTTGGCATTAGTTTTCGGTACGCCAATGTTGTGCATATAGAACTATTGTAGCATTTTGCTCCACACCTTGAAAATACTTCGGTCAGTAACCTACTCTCTTAAAATGAACGACTGAAAATAACTCAACTTGAGTGCTATTTAACTCTTTCATCTTGATAAAACCGGCCTTCTCATCTTGAGTTAAAATCACTCAAGTGAAAGAGTTATATGTAGTTTATTATCCAAACTATATATTTGTTTTGATTAGAAAAAAATAAGTATAATTTTTGTTCTGCAATAATCCTAGCTTAGTATGAATTCGAATGATATATTTATAATAAAATACATTGAACATCTGAAGATTCTGATTTGAATGAATGGATGTTGCAAATTTGAACTTTCATAAATTAAAGACAGTCAACTTTATTAATAGAAAGCAAATTAAATAACAACAATTATAGACTGTATGAACAATAATTTCGTAAATATCTTTTGTAAAAGAAGTATAGAATGATATGAAATTAATTATCCAGAAACATTTTGTACCAAAATTATACATAAAAAAAACTAAAACATGGATATAAATTTATTATATTAAAATAAAATGTTAAAACTTTAATATGAAATCTGAAAAAATTCTAAAACNTGTGTTAACCCTACTTAATGTAGGCAAAGATATTTTTTTGTCGTCAAGCTTTATGCTTTATATTTTGCCCTATTTCCGAGCTTGGCATTAGTTTTCGGTACGCCAATGTTGTGCATATAGAACTATTGTAGCATTTTGCTCCACACGTTGAAAATACTTCGGTCAGTAACCTAACTGCTCTTTCTTCATCTTGATATGATACGGTTCACAACTTACTTTCAGCAACACCACTGGTCTTAACCACAGTTGATGATAAGCTTTCATCGGCAAAACATTTTTATCAATAGTTGCTTTTAAAAAAGAATTAGTATGAAATTTCAATTTTTTTAATGCCTATCTTTTTACCGCAGAATATATAGCAAAAAAAAAGTTTTTTTCTTTATTATTTCAAGACTATGTGGTTACATATGAGGAGAAAGAAATACCTCATAATATCTTAGCCTTTAAAACCATGTAAATTATTTTTTTAATAAGTTACAGAAAATATTTAATTATTTTTATTTAAATGACCTTATGACCTTAAACTTAATATCAATGCAATCTTTCCTGTATCAAAATACACAATTAAATATACTTCCTTATACAATTAGTAATATTTTAAATATACAATCTCTGTCAAAAAAATTTTTCTTCCTTTTCTTCTTTCTTATATTATAATAATCAATTTTGAGTTTTTATATTTATGACCATTCAATTTCATTTAAATTCAATCTTATTGTCAAATAAAATATACATTTACATTTATTTTAGACTCTGGATCCTTTTAACTATTTTAGAAATTACATATTTTATTTTACTTCAAAACGTCAGTTTTATCTTATTAGCTATCAAAATTCATTTAAAATATACAAATGGCTGTTCTTTTATAAGGTTAATGATTTTCATTGTTAAATAAAAGTATACTCCTCTTTTGATTTCATTTCCTATTTATTCTATTAGTTTTCTTTTAAAAAACATTAGTATTAATTTTATTTTTACGCACAAAAATCCATTTTAGTCAATCAATCTTACACTTCTTTAATTTAATTGAAAATTTTCTGCTTTGGATTAAATTTATTTCTGTTATCATTCGTTTCGTTATTTGTTCTATTATTTTAATAAGTTTAAAACTTAAGCCTAAAATTTATTCTGAATTATAAAAATTTCATTTCAAAATACACATTTCTTTATTTTAGCACTAGATGACTTTCTGTTCTAGATAAAAATATATTTCCCTTTTGATTCCATTTTTCTATTTATTCTTAAGCTTAATTTTATTTCTCCACCTTAAAAATCTCTTTTAAGAATCTTTTTCCAACCTTCGGCAAATTGTCTTACTTTAAAATTCAAGAATTTAAATTCTCCAGGTTTCAACAAGAAGTGATTATGCCAATTAGTGACGCAGTGCCTGCTACTTTAAAATTTACTGAAGGCAAGCTTGATGAAGGTTAGATAAAAGAAGTACTCAGGACATAAAGCATCTGAACAGTTCTTATCAAAACTTAATCTGCTTCTCTTTCTTATTTCCGAGATTGCCTAAAGGATAATGAAGAATTTAAGTTTGCTTAACTTTATAAAGAGAATAATTCAATAAATGTTTCAGTAAAAATTTATTTTTTTATTTTTCCTCATAATATTTTATAAAATATATTTCTCCCTGGTTGTATAAAACATTAATTATGGTATAATTTATTTAATCTATATAACTATATTCAAATCCGATCAGCTATTATCTACACATATATAAAAATAAATGTTCGTCTGTAAGTCGGTGAATGTGTGTGTCTTGTATGGACTCCTGAACCATCCAACCGAAACCGTTGAAATTTGGCATACAGATAGTTTGAAGCACAGGAAAGTCTCTGTCGATATTCGAATATTCTACGACTGACGGTTCGAACGGGATGTGCGAAAACGAAATGGAATGTTCTGATTGGTTAAGTGTTAATCATCATTTTAAATTTACCTATTGACAATTTGGTTTATCAGATATTTCAAGAACAACACCAGTGATAATTTCTAGCTTATAGCTCTATTTGATCAAAAAGTAGTGTATTACAAGTACTTAAATATTGAATTATTTTATATTCGTAATGTCAGATAAATACAATGAACAGCATTATTTGGTAACACGCGAGGTCTACGTCGCAAAATTTATATTTTTGAAGTTGTCTGATACTACTAAATTGTTTTTATTTATATTTCTTTTAAAACGTTTTTCTAAAAAAAAAATATTTATTTAAAATCAACGGTAATTTAATAGAAAAAATATTTATGTATTTAAAGACAAAACTAATGGGAATATTGATTTTACTTGCTAAAATAAAAAGTAAAAAATCGCCATATTATTATTGCTGCTAATGATGCTTAATTAACTTAAGTAATTTATGTTAATAATATGTACGTATATATGTTAATTATATGTACGTATACATGTTAATTATATGTACGTATATATGTTAATTATAAGTACGTATATATGCAATTAATTTACGCAATTCATTTTGGTGAGCCCTAAAAATATCCTTATTATTACTGACACTATTACTTTATTAATATTGAAAGTATGTATTAATTGAAATAAAATAAAATAAGCTATGTGCTAAGAAGAAAAGTTAAAGGAGAAAAGGTTAAAAAATGTGTTTAGGGTAACCGTAGGAAACCCCATTCACAGATGACGCTTAACTATTGTGTACTATTAACTGTACTATGATGCTAGCATACTAAAAATACTCATAAATAGTATATTCTTAATTCAAAAATTTGCAAAAATATGTAATTAATATTGTGCTTTTAACCAAAATTATAATGAGCAATTGTGCAACCATCTGTACATAAAGGTAAAACATTTCTGCTACCGCCCTTTTAGTTAAGGATCCACAATTTCAAACCAACAACATAATTGCTGGCAATGATTAGCAATTTGCACGGACTGCTTTTATTTCCGAGACAATCTAGTATCCATCGATCTGAAAGTTGTATTAGAATTTGAGCACCTATCTGACCTAAGTGCTTTACAACAACAGCTTTGTACCTTAACCTCTTTAATTTTTAATAATGACTAAAGCTTAAAAAAAGGAAAAATTCACTTTTCAAATATTTTTATTGAATGATTTAATTGTAATTTTTGAACGGTTTTGTAAGGGAACTGAAATTGCCTCTTTAAGCGTCTGTCTAAATTTCGGGATTATAACACAGATAGTTCTGGAAATGTAAGAGAGACTCACTGGTGACACAGAAAAATTCTTCACTTTATTATTTTAGAAGAAAATATTTTAGTTTAAGCTCTTGGTAATTGATATAGTTCATTTATATATTAATTGATAATTTATATATTAATTGATATGGTAATAATTGGTATGTTAATACCAGATAATAGCCATGATCATAAAATATTGCGTAATTTGGAATATATTTTGAAGTACTTTGTACAACTAAAAATGCTTTTCACAACACTTTAAAAATATTTAATTTATTTTCTTCGTATATATAGGGAAACAGCTGGCCAAGAATTCTGCCAAACAACATTACAAGTTAAAAGAAATTTTGGCAAGAAAAAGAACGAATTCCAAAAAGAAACAAAAAGAAAATAAAAATGATGTTGCCAGCCATAAAAATTTTTGAAATTAACTTAGCATAAATCAAAAGGGTAACTAGATCATACAAGCGCAGCTAGATCAAAAAGTGCAACTTGAACACTTGACGTAACATCTTTAGTTTCTTAGCGCAATAAACGGTTGTTCCAAAAGAAACCTATTTTTATTTTGAAACACAGAATCACTATTCAAATATCAATAGTAAACGAGTTCTGGAGTACCTTTTAGAGATTAAAAAAACTACTTAATAAATAGGATAGGATAAATTTATAAAAGCTTAATGTTTGCGCATTATGACTTAAAATTATCAATGGAAATATTCCGTGAAGCATCATACGATCAAAATTTATCTTAGTTCAATATATCTAAAGTTTTAACTTTCTAGTTGTTCTTATAAAATAATATTAACAATAAAATATTAAAAGCAAAATAACTGTGCAATGAACTGAGTACCTAAATATTTACTATTTTAGTGTTTTTATTTTATCCCCTCGGATTAAATTTTATGCTAAAAAGAACAGTTTGATATCTATAGATCAAATACCGTAAGTAAGAAAATATCTATTTATTATCCATCTAAAAGGCAGTTTCATTAATTCATTTCAGTAACTACATAGAACTGAGGATTATTTTCCGCATAATCTCAAACTTTCAGGACAGACGAAATCTCCGGAAGGCTCTTTCATTTTAGATACAATAATTTCAAACTTTACGAGTCTTATTAGACTTCCTATTGTTATATATCCCGGTATAGTTTTCCCATAATAGCCATTAATTATGTTCGGTCCCGAATGAACGATGCTCTTTTCGTAAGTCCTTAGGTAAAACAATGCCCATTGGTTGGAATACATTCCCTAAATAACGCTTGGAGAGTAAGACAAGGAGTAGATGAAGGGGTTGGGTGTAAGTAAATCCTTTTGAATGATGTACCCAATGCTCGGGCAATGTACTTTACAGTCTTCTTAAAGGAGAGAAGCGCGCAACTTCTAGGAATCTATCATTCTTACTGTCAGGATGAACATTTTCCTTCGGCTCTTTCCAACCCTTAATGCCTTGAGAAACGCTGCAGGAATATTTACGCTTTGAATTTTACAAATGTAAACACCCGACAAGGAAAAGAGGATGGCGTGAGGATAGGCATCATGTTTATTTCAGTCATAAAAGCGGTGGGAGTGTGGGGTTTTTCATTTGCTAGGAAGGTTTTCTTATATATGTGGCTGCATATAAATATATCTATTCTTGTGACGAGGCAATTGCAAACGTGGGCTTTCCCTTTCCGATGTCGATAACGGAGATAGGGTGTTGGAAATGAATAGAACGTATTTTGAGGATGGGGGTAAGACAGAGTTGATGGAGAAAAAAAATTGCTTAAAAAGGCAGGAATGGGAACTAAAAAGTACAGATCTTTGCTTTATAATTTTTTACTTTTTACTCCATTTTTTCATTTAAAATTCCGGACTTAAAATTATTTTTTTAAGAATAAAAGAATCATGAACAAAATTGCTTCAAAAGATATCTCATCGTAATTGCTGTAAAATTGATATTGCGTATTTTTATTCAAAAAGATTGACCCAATTTTGTAAATTTGTATTTAAGGAATTATAAATTGGACATGAGCAATCTACATACTTTTGTAAAAAGGAAGCATAAAAGTATTTTTAGTGTCTGTTATAATTAATCAATATGTCTAATTTTTGCTGCAAAAAAGCATATGAAACGCCCTCGGTGTTTAACAACAAATCACCAGCCGAACTATGATAATAAAATTTTGGATGTACCTCGTTAATTTTATATTAGTAAGTAGAATAGGAGACTTAGGATAGGAGAAAAGAGAGATTAACAGAGAAAATTAAGGAAAATATTAATTTCTTACAGCTAATAGTTTTATTTACTGTTCATAAGCTGCAAGTACGTAGAACCCATAAAATAAGTTAAAAATATGGAGAAAATAAGGAAGAAAGTATAATGATTTTTTAAAAAAGAAAAAAGTATAAAAAAATGTTTTTTTTGAAAAAATCTCAAATTTAATTATTATATAATGATATAATAATTAAATTTGAATATTAATAAATATTAAAAATCACAAATTCAAATATTAATTTTCTTTTAAAATTCAATAGATTTTTCAAAATAAAATAAAATAAGGAAATATATAATCTCGTCATCAGTCCACACGATTATGTCCTAAAAAAAGTAGTGCTTTCTAATATTGTATTAATATAGCCAAGGAAATGCATATTAACACAATAGTGCGAATAGCACCAAAAATATTGAAACGAAAATAGAACTTATTAAGCAAAAAATGCGAAATAAAAATAAGACATTCAAAATAAAACAATCAAGTAAAAATCGAAAATAAAAGTTCAAGAAAGTACAGAATAAAACTCAAAATGTAATAGAAAAGCGAGTAGCTAATTTCTTTTATCTCTTTTTGACTGTATTATGTTTCTGACGTCATGCATCGCGATCCATGTTTCAGCAAGTCCGGTAGTATTAGTTATATGCTCTGTAGATTCAATCGTGCTATAAATTGTTGTCATTCCCAGGNATTCTAAAAAAAAATGTTTTTTTTTTTAAAAAAAAACTCAAATGTAATTTTCTTTAAAATTCAAGAGATTTTTCAAAATGAAATAAAATAAGGAAATATATAATCTCGTCATCAGCTCACACGATTACGTCCGAAACATAGTATTGCTTTCTGATATTGTATTAATATAGCCAAAGAAAAGCATATTAACATAATAGAGCGAGTAGCATCAAAAATACTGAAACGAAAATAGAACTTATTATGCAAAAAATGTAAAGTAAAAATTGAAATACAAAATAATATATATATATATATATGTTTGACAACGACTGCAAGAATAGTCAGCCAGCTCTATGGCATAGGATATACGATAATATCGCTCATCGAGAAACGTCCGTAAGATTCATTGTTCATACAATCATACATTATTGGGATCTTCGTCACCGACGGGCATTGTCTTTCCGCCAAACACGCTGGAGTATAATGGTATTGAGTTTAATATCTTTGTTCTGTCTTTCTCGTTGACAGAAAGACGAAATTGTTGTTTCCAGGAGGTCTTTGAAAAAAAAAATGCTACTATTTCAAACCTGCATTTATTCATTTTTTGTTACACATGCATATATATTTGTTGCTCATTACGAATTACGATTTATTATGAGCTCTTGTCGAATTAAAGGAGAAGGACACAACAAAGAGGCACCTAACATGGAGGTAACGGTAATTTCTGTTCTTAGTGATGGCCTTCTCTCTCTTATTCATTGTTCTCCGATATGATAAGGCTCATAATAAATAGTACGTTGTAAGAAGCACCCAAGCCTGCATATGAATGTAACAATAAATAATTTAATATAACAAAATATATGCATCCAGGTTTGTTGTGGGATTCGAACCAGCTATTTTTTCGCTTCCATTTTAGGATGTTGCGGCACCCTGAAGTGAAACATTTTAGCTACTGATTTAAATTAGATTTGTCCAAGTGTTTTGATACTTACTAATGAGTATATTTATAAGTTTGAAAGCTGATAAATGTTAGTTAGTGCAGTATACAGAAATTTAAGAAAAGACTAAGGCAAATCAATATTAGCAATAGTTTACTAAATAATATAGAGAATACCGATCTAAACATTTGTGTCTTACCTCAAATTATACCAATACTTTTAATATTACAAACTAATTTGATAAAACTATAAAATATTATCTCGAGAATGGTAATAAAATCATACTTTATGGTAAAATTTACTTTACCAAACTATTACATCCCACAGTGTTAGAAATTTCACGAGAAAAATGATTAAAGAACAATTTAATTAATTTTTATTTTACTATACTCAATCAAAAGAGTCAAATAACTATAAATAAGATAGTATTCTGTGAGAAAAATCATTTACTAACAGCTTTCACAGAATACGGTTAAACAACTTGAATTTATCACATCAACTAAGACCACCTTAAGAAGCAACGTAGTTCCTGACAGCTGGGTACAAATTATAGCCGAAAAGGCTAATCCGTTATGACCGACAGTGAAGGTTCGAGTCCCGGCGCCTACACCACAGTATTTAATTCATTCTTCCCTTCAACACATGAAGAGTTTTCATTCACTGCCCTGCACTGTACCATTTCCATTACCTAACGAAGTTCTAATGATCAGTTAATTTTGTTTTTTGAAACCCTGCTTCTCGTAAATGGTAATAAAAAACTCGCATAGTTTTGTATTCAGGGTCTTATAACCATACTAGTTGTAAACTGCTTCAAAACAGTAACGGTAAAAAATATTCCTTACCTTAAAATTTACGGTTAATTTCTTGAACAGGCTGCTTTCAGTTATTTTACCATGATTTTAGTAAGAAAATTCTAACAGTGCATATGAACGGATTAAATGGTGTACAACATTCTGTCAGTTTTAACCATACTTTTATTTCTCATTATGGACGTACCTTGGCATTATTCCAATTCTTTACAATTAGCTATTAATTTATAAGAAAAATAATTTATTTAAATTTGTTGTGCGCCAAAAAATCTTCAGTTTTTTTAATCTAAGAGAATATTTTTAAAAGCTCGCTTGATAAAGCATTTCCTATTAATTTTATCGTGAAGCTTTTATTTTTTTGCAGTAGATTTTATCTTCACATCAAGAAGAATAAGATTGCATAAATATTATGTTTAAAAAGAAGTTAATCAATAGCTTTTAAATTGTTAGAGTAAAATTGAATATTTTTTTAAATGGGAACAAATTAAAATAATGATTTAAAGCTTAAGGCAATTATTTTTTAGAAAAGGTTTCTAGTTTTAAAATTTTCTTAAAAATTAAAAAAATTTAAAACTTTGTAACTATTTTTATTTGTTTCATCTTTTAAAAGAATTATCCTAATAGTCTTACTTAAATTATATATATATGTATATATATATATATATATATATATATATTATAT
>NC_092207.1:47429491-47467721 GCF_043381705.1 Parasteatoda tepidariorum | reverse complement strand
GTGGCGTTAATACGTAAGTACCATTTCGTGCACCCAAAAACGTTTCTGCACTGCTAGCTTTTTTCTTCTAAAATAAAGTAAGAAGTTTGAGACGACGATTATCATCCGGCATATTTAAAGTTTGCAGAAAAAAATCACAGCAGAACACAAGCAACTGCTCACTTGTTGGGTCTTTGTGCCAACTAAATTAAATGAATGCCAATTTACGATACTACCAATAATTTTATCAAAAAAATAACATATTTTATTTCTTAAACATTTTAGAACACAACAACATTTATTATGTATCTAACTCCGTTGCCAAAACGAATTCAAAACTAAAACTTATAATTTTTCAAAACACGTTCAAATAAATTATTTAAATTTTATGTCTCTACACACTCAAGCTCAAAACATTGAATGAACAAGAATTTCTACTTCTCGGACTAACGATATCGGACAGGTGAAAAAACAATTCCTTAAACGATCCGGCAACGACATTGTCGTTCACACATTTGTCGTCCGATTTTGTCGGTATCGTGTCGTGTAATGAAAAAGCGCCCTAAGAGTAAATAATAAAATTTGTAAGAATAAATAATGTAATTTTTAAAATTAAAAAGTAATAATAGTAGTATTCAAAAATATTATAACCTATATTTATAATTGTCATATAATAAAAAATATAGTATGACTCCTTCATTAAAAATATATTTTAAAACTTACATGAATTTATATATTTAGAAAATGAAAAAAAAAACTTAAAAAATCTTTGTTAAGAATTGAAAGTAATAAAAATATTTTCCTTCAAAAAACACAATTGTTTATCTAACGAACGTAACTTCAATAATACTAGAAACATTTTCAGTTTAAACTTCTATTTAAGTTAATTCCAAGGGCACTGAAATAATAGGCAAATAAGTGATAGTGTAAAAAGTAATAATTTAGTTGAAAATAAAATAGGAAAATTCTTAAAATGGTTTTATTCCAAAACTAATTTGTTTCAATCGAATTTCTACTAATATTAAACTGAGTCTCTTACATTCATGGAAATTTTCATATTCATTTAACATTCAAAGTTCAGGATTCGTTTACTATGCTTTTATAACTGCTTTAACAACAATTAGAATAAATTGAAATTTTGATTGACGAAACAAATTCCATTTGCACTCCAATTTGCTACTTACTCTTATTTAATAATATCATTCACGATTTTCTAATTTGAACTAGACGGTCGCCTGCCACAGAATAATGAAAGACTTCATACAATATGCAATAAAATCAGAACATGCACACATAAATTCAAAGCCAACTCTGACTCCTCTCAAATCTCTTCCACACCATTTGCTTTCAGAGTAACTTTTCAATCAGTTAATGTAACCTGAGGACACAATACACACTCATATTCTCCAAAAGTTGGCGACCACTACAGAATCTGCAAAGCTAATGACGGGCATATGGAAATAGTTTCTAATGACTTGGTCACCAAGATATGCTATGCCATGAATACAAATCTTTACTTCCCCCGAAAGACATTAGATACTAATTAATTTAGGGTCATAAGCATTCCTGGTGGACCTAAAGCGTTGATTGAATTTGTCGGTTTGCAAGAGAATGTAACCTGTTCCTTCAGAAGTGGTTGGAGATCTTATTGTTGTTCAGTTATGCAGATAAAGTGAAACTGATTTGTTATCTCAGTTCTTTCCAAAATACGATCTCTTGGTAATAGCTCAACATTTGAAAATGTTATACACGTTAATTATTAGTCTATTTTACTTAAAAAAAGTTAGATCCATTATCTTTTAAAAGAAAAATTCATTTAAAAACATTTCAGCAGCTTTGGTTCCTGGCGATATTTGGATAAAACCAAATATAAGCTTCCATTACAAATCACAATATATGGATAGATAAAAACATCCAACATTCTTTTTACATCTAAATTTGATTATTGTCAGCTTGACTTTATGATTATTTTCTTTTCCTAAATGTATCATAAGTGGATGAGATGCATAATGTATCATAAGTGGCTCAGTAATTAAATTTTAAAATAAAAAACATTGTGTTTTTGACAATTTTCTATCTAAATTAGTGTCGCATGCATGGAATGTCTGTGACACTAGTTTAAATAATTCTTTAAATAATTTGTCTTAGCTTAGGTTATTTTAACTTAATATAAACAATTAAAAAATTTTAACTTCAAAAATTTTTTTTGAGAAAGGACGCAGCTCGCTAAAATTTATTTCCAGGAACACATAGATGAGTTAATTTTGTTCAAGCAGTACTATGCTCTCTATAATTTTTTCAACAGGGTCAATGTCTTAGTGTTTTCACATAAAACTGGCTCTAAAACATATTTAATGTACAATGTTTCATATCGGTCAAAATATAACCTATTTTTGAGTTTAAGAAAAAAGAATATCCTTTGTTTAACTTGCCTACTTCCACTTCGAAAGCTGGAAAGGAGATGGGCAACTATTGATATAGCTGCCCCAAATGGAAAAATAAAATATCTCTCTTTTGGGAAAAATAAAAGGTAGCCACCTTTCATTTTTCCTCTTATTTTTAAGTAAAAGTTAAAAATCAAAGCACCTTTTATTTTTAAGCAAATATGTCGCTTTGCATAAAGAAAAAAGCTTACTATTAGTGTATGTTACCTACTCTTTTTATGGAAAAGGAACAAGGATTCTCACCAGCTGATTTATCTAAAGACTTATAAAACTAAACTATAAAATTAATTTACTAAACTGCAACAAAATTTCATACATCTGAACACTAAAAATGGGAACAACTACTTTCTAATGAAGTAGTGTTTCACTAAGTGCTCCACTACACAAAAACCAAAAAATAATTCCTGTTGCAGTGAAACACCAAGTACGTTATTTTACACTGCGTGGTGTAAAGTTGCAGCGACAATGTTTTTTATTCAGTAACACTAAAATTTAAAAATACGCTAAGATATGATATACATAAGAATCACTAAAATTATTTTTACTATGCAATATAAAACATGAATATTAAATTTATCATGTATACATACAATATCTCTTAAAATAAAATTAATTTGTTAGTCAAATATTATCACAGCAAAGACAGAATGTTGATTCAGACAAAACCGAAAGGAACAAAAATTAAACATTATAGAGTTATTTTATACATTTGACAGATTTATGTAAATCTTATGATAACAAGAATACTTTTATTTTGCAATTAAAAACATACTTGCATTTTATAGCAGTTTATATGAGTAGTGAGTCAAATAAATCAAATAAGAAAATAACGATTGTTTTTGGTAAACAATCTACCAAAATCAATATTTTTGATAAACTAGTAACGAGAACGTTACTAGTTTATCAAAAATATTCGGGGAACTTCTTACAAATTCTTACAAATTCGGGGAACGTTACTTAATATTAAATATGGCATTACCAGTTTGTCAATTAAGTCCGACTAGAAGAAATCATATTTAATCAGTACACTCCATGAAAAAAAAAACGCCATCTTGTGAATATATTGAAATTGCACAAATATTCGCCTTTAAACTTCTATTAATGGTCTAGAACATTTTGTTATATTTTCAAAACATTCCCTACCATCATTCCAGACAAGAATATAATTACATAGTTAAAATGCACGCTAATTATAATTTAAATAATTAAATATCAATCTTTAATAAATGTATTTATGTATGTCATAGTATAAAGATCTATTTCATTTCATTTTATACGTTTCAAAGGATCAATTATCTCATTTCAGATTATAACATTATTAGATATTGTAGTGAAAAATGATAAGTAAATAAATATCTGTAAATAATATCAAATATTTAGGACTATACATCGATTCTAATTTGAAATGAAAAACACATATTAACAATTTAGTTTGAAAATTGTGTTTTCTTTTAGTTAAATTTTGTCACCTTAAGAATAAAATTCATTTTAATTTTGCGAAAGCACTCTATTACTCTTGGTTTTATTCTTTAATTATTTATGGTGCAATAATATATGCCGGTGAATATAAAACTAATTTACTTCCTTCAATCTCAGTTCAGAATAAATGCTTCAAGATTATTAATTCTCTAAATATAAATAATTCAAGTATAACTACTGCCAATATATGTACAAGAATTATTCTATTACCATTTCGCCATAATGTGTTTTTTCGTATTTTACTTTATTTACACAACAAAAAATTAATATGCAAATTAAAAACTAATGTGTCTGAAAGGAGACCAGCTGAAATATATGAGATTCTCCACTTTACGAAAGAAATTTCACGAAAACAGTTTTTTTACTTAGGGCCTAAATTATATAATAAATTACCATTTCAGTTGCAAAATATCCAAATGTATTCTTCTTTTAAGCGTGCTTTATTTCAATTTGTGTTGAACACTGACGATTTAGATCTCTATTTTTCATTTTAAAAGAAGCATTTGATTTTTTATACCAGTCTTGTGCCAATCCAAGTGAATTTCTTATGTTACCTTTGTTATTTTTTTATATAGTCCCATGTATTTTTTTTCTATTATTACAGTGTTCAACAATATATGATGTCTTATGATGAGCAATCTTTCAATTTTATTGTATTACCTTTCTTTGTCGCCGGGACAGGATTTTTCACTTGGCGACGAATATATATTCTTTGCATTTATGTATTTGTTTTTGTTCCCAATAAAGTTTGTTTTTCGATTGCAAAAAAAAAAAATAAATAAATAAAAAAAAAAAAAGTAAAATAATTAATTTTGTACTCATGTACTAGGACAATTATTACTCGGTTATTTATAAAATTAAGTCGCACAACTAAAAAATACATTATTTCATAGATTGTTATCAGGATATTTTCGCAATAGCTATAACATTTTGTTTATAATCCAAAAAAGTACTTAGTGTTAAAGCTCACTTTTTGATGCATATAGAACATCATTCTCGAAATAACACTAGATTTTAATGACGCTAGAATAGCGGGAACCTGACCGTGACCCCTCTCCCCATACTCGTCACTGATACGAGACTTTAAGTATCAGTGGCGTATTATACGACTTAATTTCAGACTAAAGCACTTGCCGGATCTCCCTGATTTTAATGAGGGTGGTGGTGGGTACTTCAAATTCCGCAACAAATTGCCTTTCGCGCCCGAGTTGTAAACACTTTACGCCTTGACAGTCTCCTATCTGCCTCCTGAAGGCTAATGTTGAATTAAAGTTAATATGGTAGATTTAAAACGCTGTTTAGGTACTAAGAGTCAGGGAAATGATTACGATCTTTATTGGATAGCTTGCTGAAATCCCGTTTCCTGGGTTTGGGAGGAGTTCCTGATTCGCCACTGAACTCCACTCAACAAAGACAGTTTTGCTGGAGAAGAATTTCGCCAGTCGAGATTTTAACGCCAGCTAATATGACCCTGGCGTGTGCATAATTCCTTTTTCCTCAGGTCCGGATGAACAGCACCGTAATCAAGAACCACTTTCAGCTTCTACATTCAGGAATGTGAGGGGTGTTTAATTTCGCCAACTGTGCAAAACTTGAGGTGGATTTCTGGTTTCGCTTGGCTGTCGTTTCGGAAGACGCATTTGGTATTTACACGAGAGCAGAGATTTCGCTTTGTGGTATAGTCAGAACATTAGTATTTAACTCTGTTGAAGTGAATAAACTTAGTCGGTGTAGCAACAATGATGGATAGTATTATATTTAAAAATGTTTGAAAAGTGCATTTTGTTGTCTAATCAAGCCATTGGCTTTCAACTGCGTTGAAGTAAAGGAACTTAACCTGTTTAATACTGATGTTCGATTCTTTTTTTTTTCGTTGGAAAATTATTTGTTTTTAAAAAAAAACTGAACATGGTGGTCTAGTTATGACACTAGTATGTAACTGTAATGAATAAATGTCTAAAAATAATATAATGTTGTATAATGTAATGAATAAATTAATAAGTGTCTAAATTAATAATTGTAGGATCGACGTTGGATATCTTATTAGAATATCAATGATGTTATTAAAAAATGTTAAAAAAATGAATGAAAAAAAAATTCAAGTAAATCTTTTACTTCTAAACATAGATAAAGAATTAGTTACATGTATTTGAAATACCCAAATCCTACATTTTCAGTTTGATTATTTTTAATCTGATTAAGTTTTCATGCTTAATACATTTTATCATACCGTTGGTTCTCAGATTAAAATGGAAAAAAACCGAACACGTTAAATAACTTTTGATCTAGCGATCCAATTTTTGCGTACTGAGATTCAATCTTAATGACTCAAAGGCCTCGTCTTAAATGTGATATTTAATTAGAGCAGAAGATATTTTAGATTACGAAATCAGACCCAAAATCGCACTTTTTCTGAATAAACATACCATTTTTTAAGGAGTTCAGATTCCTGATCCTCAAAATATGTTGAACAGCCACAATCCGGGAAATATGGCCAGAATAGTTTAAGTAGAAGAGCAAACAAAAGTGTGGATCACTGTACAAAAACGGAGCAGTTTACTTTTGGAGTATTTTGCTATAACTCGAAAACTTTTCAGGTGAATCGAAAAATGTTGCACTCATTTATAAAAGTTTTTAAGATATTGAAGATATTCCATGCAAATAAATTAAACTAATAATTATTTTCTTAGTATTTTATTTAATAAAGTATTTTAAACTATGTTTTGGTATTTTATTCAATTTTGAATAACGTATTTATTACATAATTTTTCTATGGAACTAACCCACATTTGATTTACATAGAGACTTCCATGATTATCCCAACGACGAGGGGTATCTAACCCTTGATCCGTTTATTACTAAGGTTGTTTTACGTCAGCACTGTGGTTGGTTCAAGTCGGGAGCAGAATCGAATCAACTAGCCAGCATTGGGATTAGAACATGGGTCCCCCTATTGGGAGGCGAAGGCACTATCAGATGAGTCACAGCGGCTCCAGTCATGGGTACTAATGTTTCGAAAAAGACAACCCGTCATTACTTCCTTGGTTTCAAAATTTAAAAAAAAAGAAAATAATAATAGCATAAAGTTTTCCGTATGCAGGCGACAATAAAGTTATATAAAACTGGTTGGTAATCTAAAGTCCTTTTAATCACCAATTAAATGTGCCGAATAAATGTAAAGAATAATTTTTATGTTTTTACTTATGCATTCATTTGCGTGGTTATTCTGTCTTTTAGTTCTTCAACAATGCATTTAACTATTTTTTAATTTTTATTAAATAATTTTTGCAATGAAATGCGTTAATTCATATTTTAAAATCTCAGAATTTTTTTATTTTTATGGTTTCTTGGATGCAAAAAAGAAACCATACAAATAAAATTCTTTGACGTGAAATATAATTGCTAACACGCACAGCGTAAGTTAATTATTATAGCAATTAAACTCACACTTCGATTTTAGCGAAGTTGTTTATTTGCTTTATCAATCATCAAAAGTGACATTGAGTCAATAAACATAATTTTTTTTTTCTGTTTAAAATCTTAAACTCTGTGCAACGAATATCTTAATTACAAATTCATCCCGATATCCATTGTGGTTAAATCTAATATTAAAAATACCTCAAAAGAAAAATCTGAAAAACAGAAAATGTGAGAGGCAGCAAACGAATCCATTCTCGTTCAGGAAAAATGAGTTTTTACTTACATATTACCTTGATTTCTAAAAGCACTATTTGAAATCTCGAAATGCTTGAAATTCTTTTCATTTCAAAAGGAGGAACAGCTGGTCGCTGGAGGTGGCTAGTTTTTTAATAAAATAGCAAAAAAAAAATCTTTTACGAAGGAATCATGTTTAGATAAACGAGTTTTATAATTGTATGCAAAATTTTCTTAATTCATCTAAAAAATTTCCAGGTTTAGCGAAATATGCAAAAAATTAAATTAACATTAATGGGGAGAAACATTTAATTGCCTTTCTGACCTAAATATCGGGACCATATTTTCCAGATTGTGGTTACCCTATATATTTTAAGGATCAAGAATTTGAATCCGCTCTAATAAAGGCATGTTTATTCCGGAAATATACAGTGCTCCAAGAAAAAAATGAACCAACTTTTTTGATGTAAAGATTGGATCTTCACGTTCAAGGGACTCAATCTTCATGGTTCGTTGGGTTTATTTCAAATATGCTAATTAGTTAGTGGAGACGATATTTTAAGTTACTAAACGTATTTTCTCTGAATAAACATACATTTTATTTCAACGGATTTGGATTTCTTCCTTCCAAAATATAGGGGGTAGTCGTAATCTGAAATATATGGTTAACATAGTTTGGTCAGGAAAGATATTCCAAGTTTTACTTTTAGTATATTTCGCTTTATTTCAAGAACTTTTTTAGCGAATTAAAACTTTTTTGCTTACAGTTGAAAAATTCNGTTGAACATCTTGTGATGGAGGAAGAGATCCGACGCGGGAGCAAGAAAAATTTATCTTCGGTACTTCGCTAAATAAGTTTTTTGATATTTATCTCTCTAAAGAGTCTTAAATTGGTAACAATTAACTATTTAAACTAGACTAAATTTCATTTGGCTTTCAAAAAATCAGAAACACCTCATAGGTGCAACGCGATTAACCATGTCGGAAACAAGTGCGCGACTAACGGAAGGTTAACTAAATATCTTAAACGAAAAAAATGGGAGAAAAAACTTTTCGAATATTTTTTTTAATAAATGTTTTGAGCAGTTTATGTACAGTGTGCAAAATAAACAAACGATCTTACCTTGAATAACTTTTGATCCAATGATCGGATACATGTATATATATATATATATATAATGACCGGATTTTGACCTAATGATTAAGGATCGTTCGAGGACTCTATTATTATATGGTTTGAAGGTGTGATCTCCAACATGCCATTTAATTAGTGCAGACGATATTTCAAGCTATAAAATGAGACACAAAAACGTATTTTCCCTGAATAACGGATCTCCTGACAGATTTGGATTTTTAACCCCCATAATGAAAAGTCGATATCTGGGAAATATGGTCCTGTTAATTTGGTCAGGAGAGCAGTTCAAAGTATGGACCCCTTAATGCAAATTTCACTTTCAACATATTTCGCCATATCTAAAAATAACTGCACTATGCTACCTTGAATAATTTTTGATCTGACAATCAGCTCGTCACGCTCGTTGACCTTGAATGTGCTAATTAATTAGTGAATATGATATTTTAGGTTACGAAATCAGACCCAAAAATATACTTTCTCTGAGTAAGCATACCTTTTTTTTCAACGGATTCATATTTTTTTCCACCAAAATATAAGGAACAGCTGCAATCTGAGAAATAGTATCCCAATAGTTTTGTCAGGAGAGTGATCCGAAGTTTGGACCCCTAAAGGATAATTTTACTTTTTGCGTATTTCGCTATATCTCGAGAACTTTTTAAGCAAATTGAAAAAAATTTTGCACGCAGTTATAAAATTCTTTATCCAATGATCATTCGATGCAAAGAATAATTTTTAGTAAATATTTATTATTTTATTTAATGCTAATTTGTGAGTTGTTTAGTAAAGAATTTTTCACATTATTTTAAAAAATGCAATAGTCTTTGGCAAAATACAAAATCTGATTGAAATCAGTTGAAAAATTCCTGAGAAATTGAATTTTAAAATAAGTATCAAAAAGATCCTATCATTGTATCAAAAGTTATTCAGGGTCCGTTTATTTTTTTGATCAGTTTAAATTTTTTTAGACATTACTTACCCCCTAGGGTTGACGCCAGTATGGCGACACGGTGACAATTGTCTCCAAATATTCTGCAATTGTCTCTAAAATTGAACGCATGGGGGATTAAATTGTCGCCTTGAAATATGCTCGGTTACAAAATGTAAACTAAACATAGTTTGTTGCATCGAATTTTATGCATTTAAAAATAAAAATTGTTGTATCTATTTTATTGTTTTGCACGTAGGTTAAATTTTAGTTCAGTTAGATTTCAACTGGAATACTTGAAAGTGTATGGTATAGAAATATTTATAAATAGTTTCAAATTTATATGTTGTGCTGTGCAGTGCCTTAATATATTGAAAGTAAAATTGTTCATAAATGAAACATTTTTTTATTCTTTTTGAATTGTTTTTATTTAGAATTTTAGAATTTTCAGATAATTAATTTTTCATATAATTTATTATTAGATCGTACTTTCTATGTTTTTTTTCATATATTTATTTATTTAATCTTAGCAGTTTAAACTGTATGTTGAATCTATTTATCAATATTATTTTAGCTTTTTTTCACTTATTTTAATCTACAATCATTATTGTATAATGGACCTAATAAGTTTTACTTTGTAATAAAGGGAAATTAATATTTTTATGTGCCTCATAGCCTGAACTAGGCAATTGTAATGCTCGATTTTTTACAAGTTTGCTTACCATTGTTACTTTTTTGACCACTAAATGAATAACTAGGGGGTCTTGTTAGTCCTCTAAATTTTCATTTCTCGCGTTAATCCTACTTATCTCCTTACCAATTAACACATGTTAAATATAGAATTTTATCAGTTGGCTTAAGGCATTTCATATTAAAAGATGAATTAAACGACCTTGTTTTTTTCCATTTACTTCGCCTTAAGCATACGTCTTTTAGAAAACTAACATTCAAGTAAACAGTGTGCAAGAATTAATACAGGAGAAAGATGTCGCGTAAAAAGTTTACAACGATTTAATTAATCTCGAAAGTAAATGCTCTCTGGTTGGCAGATGTCTTACATTGAAAAGTAACCTAACTTTAAAGGACAGTATCTTACAAAAACAGAATTATAATTTTGGATTTAAAATCAGCATTATTAAGAGAAGTTGTTATTTATTTACTTTTCTAAAGTCTCAGATAAAACCTGAGAAATAAAATATCTTAATTAGCACAATTAATTTTGAGCACAAGTCTTTATTTATAAGCAAGAGGATTTATTATATTAATTAAAAGATTATTACAACATAAATTTTTTAATTGGGTCAATATTTGCTTTAAGTAATCTAAGGCAGATACTAATTTCGGAAAGAACTGAATAGATAGATTCTAATGTTTTTTCAAGTATTAAGCTCTCTTTTTCACTAATTACGAGTCTTGTAAACAATTAATTAATCTGTTCATTTCTTATTATTTTAAAAATAATGCAATTCTAAAATGAATGACATAGATTACAGGCTTATTTTATTTTTATTATTATTTAATGATTATTTGAGTACGCATATTACTAATTTTTCAATACTTTTATCTTTAATTTTATCAACATTGATTTTTCCAAATTAAAAAAGTAGGTAGGCTAACCACGTAGTGGATAGAGACCATAGCTTTTAACCTGGTTAAATGAAATTTTTTTTATTCGCACTTACACCATTGCTCAAATAAAATTAGGATTTTGAAGAAGTTTTTATAAGCTAATAAGAAATAATTATCTCAAAAGAAAAAAGGGCTGTTTAGTTTTTCTAGTACAAAAGTCAATAAATATGCTAGCTATGGATTCTAAATTTCTGCTTCTTCTGATATTTTAGGTATTTTTAATACCACAGTATGAATTAGGACCATTTATTATCGATTCTTGCAATTATGATTTATTGGAAATTGTTACTTAAATCACATCTATATTCGAAAAAAGTCAGCTTCAGTCAGTATTTATTTCTTTAGATTTGAAATCTCTCTAAATGTGATTAATACTCCACAATTTTAATCTTTTTCAAGTTTACTGCCATATTATACAAATATATTTCTTACCGTTATATTAAAAAAATTCAACTTTCATATTTTATTTGTTATCGAATGATTACTTTCAAATATTTTGGCATTTTTAGTGGTAAAATATTTTGCCAATGTCTACACGTCCAACTATCGAAATAATAAAAAAAAATTAAAATTTAGTAATTATTAAAAATACTTAATAATTATTAAAAATACTTAATAATTATTAAAAATACTTACTAATTATTAAAAATACTCTTAATCATCTAAAATATAAATATGCTCAAAAATAGAAGTTCAGAAAAAAAAACATTAAAGTGTTGCAATTTATTGTAACGTTTTAACTTTAACCATAAAAAACAATGAGAAGCAGAGGTGAAAAAATATAATTTATTATAATTTTATATTATTCAGATAATTATAAATGCTATATAATAGAAACATATTTCATGTTAAGGTAAGTCAACGTAAAACAAGTAGTTTATTAGGTTTCGTTTCTGTTTCGAAAAAAAAGAGAATATCTTCTACCTGATGTGATAACTGTAAAAAAATCATTTTGAATGATTTTTTTAATAGGTTAATTATGAAGTCATAATATTTCGCTTTAATATCAACTTTCTAAAATACCTTGTATGATCTTAAATATTGCTGTTTCATTTCTAAATGACTTGCATAATTTGCTTACAAAAAGTTTAACTCTACCGAATGCTTTTTTAACAACGTTTTCTGTCAAAAATCGTGATATAGGTTAACGTTAAGTTATAAATAAACATAAACAGTTTTATTCGTGTTTAAAAGTGCATAGGAGAAAGAGACTATTGCAAGCTAAAAAAGGAAATTTCTTCTTCAATAAAAGAGTAGTTTGTAAATCACGAAAGAGGGAACGCCCCATGGAAGGAAAAAAACGATCGAAAAAATTTCTATTAAAACGGCGTTACGTGATCAAAAACCAATAAACTTCAAACTCCAACCCCTCACATGGCGGCACCCTTGCTGACTTTCCTAAAGAAAACACAAAACAGAGAAGAGGGGAAAAAAATACAAAACACGTCTTTTCCAAAGTGGTTCCGAACACGGACAAGCTAGGCCAAAGCGGGTGCTCAATTTTATGCTGGAACCAATGACGAAAAAGAGGTGTCAATACCATCTGACGCCGGAACGAAGACGAGATGGAAAAATGCTTTCTTTATTGTTGTTGTTATCGTTATCACTGTTGTTATCGTTATTACGTGTCTACTAATGTCAAGTTCCGCTATTGTCTCTTTTCGCTGTTACTTTTTACCGTAGGCAACTGTTTTAGTTTAACTTCTAAACAACAGTATGAGTTTTGCGTTTCTAACTTTCAGCCAATCTGCTCTTGACAAGGGGATTAACAAGGTTAATTATGATTGAAAAATTATGGTTTTAGGTAACATTGACTTCGTCGTTTTTGCTTATTGAGGTTAATTCCCAATTATACAGTAAATCTCTATGTTCACAATCTCTATTTAGTTTCAGCTCAAAATATCATTTAAACTTTAGCTAAAATGGTTTTTTTTCTAGCGAAAGTGCGTTTCTGAAGGTAGAGTTGAAGCAAATGTTTCTACATTTTATAAATAGTTGTCTACATTGCTGTCTTTACTTCGCATTACAAATGCCGCTGCAAATTCCGCTAATAGCTCTATTAGTTTTATTTTTAAAGAACGCAAAAACTGAACTACTGTTTTAGTTTTAACAACTTAATTTTTTTAGTTTTGTGTTTTTAATATTTAACAAATTGATTTTTGAAATTAGCAGTATTAATGCTCATAAATTTGTTTCTGTTTTAGGTAACATTGGATTGTTTTATTTTGTTTTAGATTTTTTCTCTTTAAGGTTAAGGTAAATCTTCATTTCCACATTCTATACTAGGTATCAACTGAAATTATAGTTCACACTTAATGCAAAACGATTTTCATTTAATCGAAATTGTATTGCTCTAACTAGAGAATCCTGTTCGGCAAAATAATTAAATCAGTTTGATTTGCATTGAATAACATATTGCATAGTAGAAAATTCAAGTAGTTCATAAAAATAATTCAATTTATTAAGTTTTTAGTATGCATTAATAACTGTTATGCAATTTCTCACGCTACAGCATAACTTAATCAACCTCTTCTGATTGAGATCATTAAATGATTATGGTTCTAATCAGTTCATTCAGAATTTTTGTTTAGCACAATTACATAAAAATTAAAATCAGCAAATCAAAATTGTAAATCGAGATGATAGAACTGCAAATTTGGATGCATTGAATTGTGTTAAGATATCATGATTTCTGTTATAATATTTAGTACACTGATGTCGATGTTTCAAATCTTAAACAAAGCTTTAAGTTTTGGCCTCTGGAACAGAACTTACTATTTAAAACTAATTCAGAATTTTATCCCTAAAATTCAAAAAACAAAATAAAAGGAAAATTGAGAGCAGGATTAGAACTATTCGTTTTAAGTCGGTGTGAATTCAATCAGCATATTCCAGTTATGATTATAACACTAATTTAGCATCTGCACTCTGATATAGTGATAAAACAAAACGAAAAACATCGTTAAAAACACACAAAATAATAACTTCATAATCAAAATACTTTATTTAGAAAAATTAATTATGAAAAATTAATTATGAATAATAATAGAATAAATTTGTCATTTTAAAATCTCATTAAATATATACTAATCAATATCAATACCATTATAATTTTTGGACACAGATTTAAATGAAGCATTTGAAATAATGTGACTATAGGGAGTTTGTTTAATTTGTTGTTTGCGTGTGTTTTTCTAAAGAGAGTTTAGTCTTCCGTGACTAAATTATATCAAAACTTGACACTACCCCTGACATAGACATAACGCCCACCCAACAAATAAGAACGGAAAAAATATGACAATGAAGGAAAAAAAATCATAGAATATAAATGTGGCAAGCATATTAATGAGTTTCGTAATATTCTTGTTTATTGTACGTAAAATTTGTATCATTGTGCAGTTTTCATTCATTTGTATTAAATTTCCCTTCGTTGGAGTGGCTATTTTATTGCATGTGGCAAAGCGAAAAAGAGAAATTCTGAGAAAACAAATGTATGAAATAATAGCGAATGTGAAAAATCTCGTCGGTCCAGATGATTGAGGCAAATTCTGTCGCATTGGCGCGAAATCATTTTATATTTTAACTAGGGCACATTTAATGAGAATAAAAAAAAGCTAATTTAAGAAGAAAAAAAGTTAAAATTCTGGTTTTATAAGATACGATTAAAATATTTTCTGCAATAGTTTAGTTTCAAAGCATGAAAGTAACATTCTAAAGTACTTTAAAATCAGTATATTTTAACAAAATAAAAATAATTTTAAGGAAAAATTTCGGGTTATATTTTCTATTGTTGGCAAAAAATCATGTTGTCGCAATTTTTTTTATTCTGATGATTATGGTCGATGGGATTTTACGCAAGTATCAAATATATTTTCTCTTTAGAACTGTGAAATTTTCTTCATAAATAGAAACCCTGTTATTTGAGTTCGTTAACTCCTGGAACTGCCTTCGTTATTGTCTTTGCTTCGTTCAAACATTGTCAATTCATATGCTTTAGTTTAGCTTTGAAGACACTGGAGCACTGTTTGTAAAATTACGATATGAAAATATGTAACATATACTATACAATTCTAAATTTCTGACCTTGATCCGTGTCTTCTGTTGTGAATTCATTATATTTAAAAAAAATAATAATAGCGTAGTTTATGAATGATTGAAAACAAATGTTTGCGTGGAAAGTAATTTCGAATAAATAAAATATTTATTTATTATTTTATATGGAATAAACTATTTATTTTTGTACTTATAAAATAATTGTTTAGTATTATGCATGTAATAAAAAATTCATTTTTGTTGAAAATTTGTTTTTATCGAAAGTGCTTTGTAAGTTTCGTTAGACCAAATGTACTCAAAACATGATTTATTTCTAACTAATTAATAGCCGCTTTTTACATGGACTTTTTAACTGTAACTTTTGAATAATTAAAAATAAATGCAGCGTCGATAGTTAGTTCGAATAAATAAAGTATTTATTCTTTATTATATTTAAAATAAAATATTTATTTTCGTTGATTTCTTTTTATTGAAAGTATTTAATGTAAGTTTCGTTAGATCAAATGTGTTCAATACATGATTTATTTCTAACTAATTAATAGCCACTTTTTGCGTGGATTTTTTAACTGTAACTTTTGAATAATTAAAAAAAATGTAGCGTCGAAAGTTAGTTCAAATAAATAGATTATTTATTCATTTTTATATTTAAAACAAAATATTTATTTTCGTTGATTTGTTTTTATCGAAAGTACTTAATGTAAGTTTCGTTAGATCAAAAGTACTCAATACATGATTTATTTTTAACTGATTAATAGCCATTTTTTAAGTGGACTTTTTAACTGTAACTTTTGAAGAATTAAAAAAAAATGTAGCGTCGAAAGTTAGTTAAAATAAATAGATTATTTATTCATTCTTATATTTAAAATAAAATATTTATTTTCGTTGATTTGTTTTTATCGAAAGTACTTAATGTAAGTTTCGTTAGATCAAAAGTACTCAATACATGATTTATTTTTGACTGATTAATAGCCATTTTTTAAGTGGACTTTTTAACTGCAACTTTTGAATAATTAAAAATAAATGTAGCGTCGAAAGTCAGTTCGAATAAATAAAGCATTTATTTATTATTATATTTGAAATAAAATATTTATTTATCGAAAGTACTTAATGTAAGTTTCGTTAGATTAAATGTACTCAGCACGTCTGAATTATTTCTAAATAACAGAAACTTTTTGCACGGACATTTTAACAGTAGTTTTCGAATAATTTAAAAAAAAGTTGAGTGGAAATTTAGTTTGAATAAATAAAGTACTTAGTTATAATGCTCTGAAACGACATTACTTTCCAGTTCTCCTAATAATAATAAATAATTCCTTAGTCTTAAAAACCAATTCATTTTTTTCGATTCATTTTCAATTTGGCATTGAATGGTTGTTTCAAACGAGGGTGAATACATCATTGATTAAAAATAAAATCTTAATAACAAATATCAAATGCACCTAAATAACATTACTTTCCGATCCCCCTAATATTCATGAAATACAATATTTATTTTCTTTGATTTGTTTTTATCGAAAGGGCTTCACATAAGTTTTCTTAGATCAAATGTACTCAGCGCATGAGATTTATTTCTAAATAACTAATAGCCACTTCTTACACGGACTTTTTAACTGTAGTTTCTTTTTTTTCTTTTTTGAATAATTCAAAGAAAAGAGTTGAGTCGAAAGTTAGTTCGAATATAGAATATACTTTTTCAAGAATCGGTCTCCACCATTTCACTTCTTTACTTTAACGAGAACCTGCCAGTAATAAGATGAAGAAAAAAAGAAGAAAAAAAAACAATATTACTTTCTTCAGTGCTTTTACTAGTCTTGAGAACAGACTTAATGAGGTAAAGCATTCGTTAGAGCTGTAAGTCTGCTCCAACTAAAAGAACCGAAGATAAAATGATAAAAGTAAAGTAAAAAATCTAAATGAGTACTTAGTTACAGTTCCGGAGTTACCAAAATTACTGATAACCCCTCTCCCTATGTTCCCTTCATCTCTCGCTTTTTTGTTATTTAATCTAAGCGAAAGTATCTTTCGCTTGATTTGTAACGAAAAACTGATGAAAAAGAGTAGAAAAAAAAAGTTATTTTAGCGTCATTGGCGACTTTGGTCTCAATGGGCCTAAGAATCCATTTGCGTCATTAAAGTTTCAATTTACATCTGTTATTTAAAAGGGAATATTTGAAATTAGGGTAAAAAAATATTTCTTACTTTCTTGGGATCATCTGTAATTCCAGAATAACTTTAGAAATATCCATTTAAAGTGTATTAACTAATTTAGAATTTCAGTATTACTCTGCCAATAAAATAAGTGATTTTTTTTAAAAGTAATTTTAAGGGATTTTTAATGTTTGTATTAATTCAGAGCTTTAAATTAAGGAGAATGTCTTTTAAATACCTTACTTTCACTTTAAAGTTAATAATGAGTTTGTTTTATTCATTACAGTTAACTAAATATAGTTCTGAAATATTTAAGGATGCAATGAGCATGTTTAAGATTTAAATCTAGAAAACATAATCAAATTGCATAAATATATTTCATAACTTGCTTATTTTAAACACGAAACATGAATATTTAGTTTAAAAAAATTAAGGTACTGATGAAATTTGAGAAGTCGTTTACTTATGTTTTAATTAAAAACTAAAAGAAGAAACTCGTTATTATTTTTGATTGAGTAGCTATAATTTATTTAACATTTTTTTAAGTTAAAAAAGAGAAAAGAAAAAGGCTTTTTACCATTTGGAAAGATTTTGCGTTATTTTAAGTTTCTGCTCCTCCTGTATAAATGCATATACCTCTGTAATATAAAAGTATTCTGCTCTGAGGTCCCACCTTTATTTATTATTGTATTCTCGTTTACCGCAGCTTTTCCTGATTTTTTCCCCAAATTATTTGATTTGCTTTTTCATTTTTATCTCGGAATCTATGTATTTTTTTTTGTTTCTAACCAGTTTTTGTTTTCATCATTCGTATGAAGTTGTCCAGGTGAGAATGAACAATATTATATATGCGTATGCTATAATATGATTTGAAAATTGATGAATCATAACTGCATTACTTTTGAAATATAACTAATGTGAAGGTGGTTTTTCATACATCTTCTAAAATTTAAATATGTTTAAATATATGGGTAGAAATACTTTATATTTAGTTTTATGTTTTATATAAGGTCGACATTTTTGTCTCTTTTACTTCTAACCTGTTTTCGCTATCTTCATTTCCATGATGTTGTTTTGGTGAAAATAAATAAAATTATACACTCTAAAATATGACTTGATAATTGATGAATCACAAATTTGTTATTTTTGATATTTAATTGGTATGGAACTTGGGTATTTTTGAATAAAGTTTGTTTTTTTATGCATCTTCTATAGTATAACAATGTTTAAAAATATCGGTAGAAATACATTGTTTTCAGTGTTATGTTTATTTTGTATTCAGTTTGTTTTAAGAGTTTGTTTATTTTATTATGTTAACAGTTCTGATGAAATGCATTCGATTTCTAAAAGGGAGCTAAAAGATAGATATAAACCAGTATTTCAGAAGCAAAACTTCACACAGTGTCCTAATTTGTAATTAAGAAGATATTAGAGCACAAGATGAAAGCAACTTCTAACAAATTTATTTAACAATTAAACAATTAAAACATCGCAACAATTAAAATTTAAAACATTTATCAAGAAAAATAAATTCATAAACTTCGGTTTGTTGAGGTGGCAACAAAAATGGAAAAACAGGGAAAGCAAATAGCAAGACGAGTAACTTTTTCAGCTCATGCCTGAATGGCTTGCGTTCTTACAATATTCAGACCTTCTTCAAAGAAAGCGAGTAGTCATAAGTTCAGTCAGGATATTTCGTCGAGTTGAGATGTTACTCTTCCTCTATCGACATTTTGGATGAGGATCTTGTTTCAAACTTCTACATTTACGTTTTGCATTTTTTTTCCAAATTTTAATTCATAAGAAAATATTTATATAATGCGAAAATAACTCTTAAGAAAACAGTATGTAAAAAAAAATCAGTATGTAAAAAATTGAGCTAAACGTCGTCAGCATAAAATTTACTTTTTATTTCCATAATAGCACTGCTATGTTTGAATTTTTAATAAGTACTATCAGATCCTGGATGTCAGTATATTTTTCCTTAAACAGTTAATTTAGTTAAAGTTGTTGAATAAATGCATTCGTCCTCTGAGTGTTTTTGAGTTCAACAATTGCTGTTCACATTTCCTGGCTTGATCTGTTGTCAATCAATTTTCGCGAGTCAATCAATTTTCGCCAATCAATCGTCAATCAATTTTCGCGAGAAATTTGTACACTTTCAATCAAAATTGCTCCCAAATTCCCTGAAGAAACTTTTGGCAACATTTCAATGAGAATGAGGTAGATGTTAGAAAGTCTTTCTAGTTTCACTGATTAATACATTTCCCAATTGAAAGTTTAATTTAAAGTATAATTTAAAATTTTATTTTTGTTTTCAAGATATTGTGTTAGTTATATTTCGATCAAAAACTAAAAATATGTGTATTATCCTTCATTTTAAAATTTTCAGAAAAAAAGAAAGTGATTTCAAATGCTCTGGTAATAACATCTTTTTTGGCAGAAAAATACATGTTTGTAAGTTGACCCTAAAAGCAACTCGCCGAAGCTTATTCTAGTAAAAATATTCAATCTATATATTTCTGCCATATCGCTGTAGGCCATAAAATAGAGGGAAGAGAAAATATTTACGTATCTAGTTTCGGTTACTTTTTACATCAAAACACACTTTTTCAGCTGCTTTACACCATTTTCTTTCAGATGTTTCTGAAATTATTACGAATAAGTTATCCCCTACGGCCTTCGATACTTTTTCTCACATTTATCGTGAACATGGATTATTTTATTTCAGAATGAACGAATAGGAAGACATTACAATCGAACAGTAAAAAATATATATCGCCAAGAATAATATTGTAACAGGAGTAAGAAGAATCGAACAAAAATAGAACTTATTTCTTATCATGCATAGCTTTATTGTGTGTTTAAATATTTTGGATAAAGCTAATTTATGATAAAATAATTATTTTCAGAGGGCTTAGTATTTATCGCCAATGGACTTGGTGTTTGCGTTTTTGAATTTAGTTAGTTCAAATTGTTATTTTTAACCTTTTAAGGGGCTAGATTATAAGAAATCTTTGCTATTCATTTAAAATATTTTTTAACACACGTTTATATGGCTCGTATTATTTTCTACTTCGATTAACTTTCTATCTCAATAAACTAATACCTCCAAATAAAATTTATAATTAATCATCAAAATATTAAAAAAATGGGTTCTAAATATGACTAATTGTTAAAAAAAATGGAAAATGGAAGGGGACATACATGTATAGTTTGCTGTGTTCTGATTAGAAACTAGATAATTTCTTCATACCTAATTTCAAAATCAGTTTGATAGTTCGTCAACAAATGATGTAAGAAAAACATTGCTGAAACATTCTCCTCTGTATGTCAGACCATTAAAAATGAAATATTTTTCAATTTCGTCCTCACAAAGCACTGTGTCAAGTTGATTCTAAAAATTATAGTTATTATAAAAGCATTGGTTGATAGTTTTTTATTTGCCATCAGTACCATTAAAAGAGACTTGGTAAATACTTTAGATTAAAAATTAGATGAAACAATTTGGTGAGAATAATATATTTGGTTTCTGAAGCAGAACGCATCAGCCTTAACATTTTTGTCTGCTTATCCACTCTTTTTAAATTGATTTTTTAAATCGTTGGTCATGTTAGGGATGTCACGTATTTGATTGAGATTTCTTGGACATCCTGTATATTCCTGTTTTTTCAAATCATTGGTCATTCCGGGGACATCCCTTATAGGATTAATTTTTCAAATCGTTGTTCATCTCTTAAACATCCAGTATATCTTTGAGTTTTCATATCGTTGGTGATTTCTAGGACAACCAGAATCTTAATCTTTCAAATCTTTGATCATTTCTAGAACATCCGGTTCTTGTCTGAAGTTTCAAATCGTTTGTCGTTTCTAGAATGTATGCTTACTTTTTTTAAATCGTTAGTCATTTCTGGAACATCTCACATATGTTATATTTTTCGATTCAATAGTAATTTTCAGAGCACTTCTTATGAACAAATAAAAGAAATCCTACATGTTTCTATAAAAGAAAAACAGGAAATAAATAAATTACATTCCTTTAATTATTTTTAAATCCTCACAATACCAAGTCAGTCTGAACTGAATAAATTAGAAGTAATCTAATTGAACTTGCTTTGAATGTTCAAAAGTTTCTGTGGATTGCTACATTTCACGAAAATTCCCTTCATAATGGATAATAGAAAATACAAGATGTGTTTGCAAATAAATAAATCTGAAAGCGGTTCCATTCATTTTCATTCGTTCGGTTACATTGTAGGTAATTTAGGTTTTCAATTTTTTTTCTCCAGCGATTGAATACAAAATATTCAAACAGACGATATTGATTTAGATATCCATTCAAAACTCCTTGTATTCACTTTCTTTAACTTATTTTACAGTCACTCATATCACTCACTTGAATAATAAATGAAAAGAAACTTTCTCTCTCCTCCTTGTATGTTCTCCATTAGGGTGAGCTTCCCTTCCACATGTTAAAGATAAGTTCGAAGTACCTTAGAATGCACGACATCATCAAATAGTCACGCCTGCATCACAATATCCCCCACAAGAATGCCGGCAAAACTTTGTGTATGAGGCATCTCTTAACGACCCAACATCTGATTTACATAGATTTGCAGTTACTTCCTAAAGGCAATGTACACGTCGAAGTAAATTTATTCCAACCTAACTACGTGGCTAAGGAAACTGTAGCCTTCTATCAAAGTCAAACTGAATAATCCGTTCCTTCAGCTCCTTTGATTGCTTGACTTGCCGGCTCCTTCAAGTGTGGGAAAGTGAAACATGTGGCGGTGATATGTTAAGAAAGTATAAAAATAGGCTTTTGTGCACTGCTTCTCTTGAACGGATCTTATCCATTTTTCTTCACATCCGGCTCTCTTTTACTCTTTAATATCAACGAAATAAATAATATTTTACATCTTCATTCGATGGATCGTTCGTAAATTTCTTCGGGATTTATTTTTCGAGTTTGTTTTTATGGAGCAACTGGAGGATTTCACGAAAAATAAGATTTGAAAGTTTCGATTCGGATTTGTGATGTCTAGTTTAATTTTGATTTCTTGAAGCACCTAGTTTTGTCCGTTAAAATAGACTTGAATAAGTAGAAAATTTGTCTTATTATGTACTTAAATTTACTGAATATGAAGTACGAGATTCATTGTTTCAACATGTCAACTCGAATATTTCGATAAATATTTTCTTAACCTTCTCATGAAGAATAACAATGCAAAAATATTGATATAAATATGTAAAATGTATTTTCGGTTTTACATTTTAAAAGTTATATCATTCCTTAAATTATTACTATAGAAAATAGTTCAGTATTCTATCCGAATTCACTGTAATTACTATTTTTTCCTCTGGCTTTGAATTTTAAATTTATTAGACTAAGTTTTCACTTCACTTATAATTTCGCTCTGTTAAGCACACATCAGTAAACAAAGATCTTACGTACTCGAGCTTGAGAAATGATACTTGTAGAGAAAAATATTTCCGAAAAATATAAATATCAGTGATAAATCAGATAAATAAACGGTCATTCAGGTAAATTTGGGTTAAATACTCACATACTTGTAGGTAGAGTAACATGGCAGATCTGTCGTAATTGCATTTGGCACCGTTGTAAAGTAATGGAAATAAAATATTTTAATACGTAACTTATTATAAGTCAATGGATATAGTTTAAACGCAAATTGAGCTGCTGACTTAGTAAATGTAAAATAATACATTTTGGACTTTGGAATTTTTTTTCTGTATAATTTTGTAACCGATTTCCTTCAAATTATAGATTTTGGCATTTAAAACTACACAGCTTTGTCAAAAATCAGTGCACCAGGCACTGAATTTTAATTTTTATAAGATAATTTTTATCACTTACGTTAAATTATATAATGAAAATTTATTAAAATGTTTATTTCAATAAAAATATTTTGAGTTTGTGTGGAAGTTATTTTCAATTTTGACATTTAAACACTCAGAAACTAAACGTAATATTAACTCCCAGAGTGATAGCTCCGACTTTTTCTAAACTTTTAGCTGCAACCTTCCCTGTATCCTTTATGTTATTTAATGAGAGAGGGGTGTTTCACAGGAGAATTTTTTCTACAATTTTACCCAGGGGAATAATACCTGTAGGGTTAAAGAGTTCAAATTTTCTGTAGGTACCGGATTTTTTCAAAATACAAAATATCTATCCAGTATTTTTAGAGTTAGATATATGAATCCACCAACAAAGCGAAAAAATAAATTTTTCTTTCAGAAGGAATTTTTTAGATTTTTCAGCACTAAGAAATTTAGATTTATATTCAGCTCCAGGAAGCATTGTAATTGTCCTTTTGCTCAGGAAAATCATATTATAAGATAAAATTATTTTTTATATGATTGATATAAATTTAGCTAATTACATTTATTTCTGCTTCAAAATTTTCAATTATATATGACGCTCGCTATGCGGGATCCTTAAGAAAAGATAGAAATATAATAAATGATTTAAAAAGAAAATTTATAAGAAATGATCAGTTGGAATTGTTCAAAAATTGATATTCCAATTCCGTGAACACTGCGTGTTATTCCTAACAAAATTAAAATTTTCTTGAGCACATGAAAATCCTCTGATTAGATTAAATGTCAATTCTGAAGGAAAACTTTTAATTATATGTGCATACAATGTACAATGCATGGTTTTAAAAAGCTTAAATGGATAATAAATATATTTTTTTAATTTAGAGCATTCTAATTTCCAAAAAAGCATGTTCTGTATTTTTTTTCCAAAAATGTTAATAAAATATGTTATCATTGGGAAAATGTTATCATCTTGATTTAATTTTTTTTTAAATTTTTGTAAATGATTTTATTTTGAATATTTTAGTGACTATCAATACAGTAATAACTCAGCATTTTATTCCACGAATTTTTTATAGTTGAAATTATTAAGTGAAATTTACTTGAAACTTGTAATTCAATTTCTATCTAGAATTATTTTCCATAACTAAGAAATGTCACAACACATTAGTCCTTTTCAAGAGATGTCATGCTTCTTGATTTTTCCTACGATTTGACATACCCAAATGCCTAAGCACACGACATTACGCCTTATAAATAATGCATAAATTCTACGAATGTAGTTTCAAATTTGAGTCAACAATCTTACTGCTGCGGGATTTTGAATTCTGCAAACAAGAACGCCTCTAATTCAAAATGCTGATTGCTTTAACTTCCCAAAATTAAAATTACAGAAAGAGGTGGAAATCACTGACATCCAGGTTATTTGATAAGGTTTATGCAGAAGGTCAGTAAATAAATTAATAATTTTACTATGCGTGTTTTAAGAGAAACAGTACGAGGCATAGTCTCATTCAGAAAATTAAATCAAATTCTAGAAAAATAAGATTCCTCATTTCTAAGAAACATGATTGCAAAGAAAATTCAAAGACATATAATAATTTTTTAAACCAAATTGAAAAACAGCTGCATGCATTTTTTTCTATAACTATCAGTTCATTTTGAGAATTTATTTCGTCTTGAATAGCTAAATAGATGAATCAGTCAAATTCATAAATGAAATGCTGAAGTATAGAATAAGATTTTTATTTATTATGCAACAAAAAAGTTAGCCCTTGCACTGAGGAAAAACTAAACAATATATATGCATCATTTACTGTGGTTCTGGTTCTATGAGAGCATCAAAAAGCTTTGTAATTTTGACCGCAGCGCTGTAGTAATAATTTTGGAAAAATTAACAATAAAATATAATTTTCAAAAGTGGGATAAATTTTAGAAAATTCTGTGAAATTTGGTAATTTTATTATACCTAAGAGCATGTCATGAGACCCATTTGTTCATGAAATGTATCTGTTTAGTTTTGTATTTCTACCTAAAAGTGAGCAATAATTTTTAAAACAAGAATATCCAGTAAACTGTTACCATATGATCGAAACATTTTCAAATTAATTGCTTAAGTACTTCATACTTTGGTTATTATTACCAGAGTTCCGGATTTGTTTTAACCAGAAATTTCATTAGCACATAGTACGGTAATTTTACCAGAATTGTCTTCTACATTTATCGTTACAAATCTAAAATATAAAATGTATGATAATGTGTACTATCCAGCTATTGCAGGAGATCTAGCAGAAAGCATGAAAGTATGTATTGTGGAAGTTACAACAATACTCTTGTAGAGCAACAAGAGTAAACCTATTTCTAAGGAGGTACAATTGTAGAAATGACTTGCCTCTCCTAAATTTGTGTACCAATGCGAAACTTTTAATTTCAAACCCCTATTCGAAATGTGAATCTTCACAATCAAAGTGTTCTCCAAGATTCAAGTCTTTTGACCGAAGGAATTCTCGTCACAGACGGAAGTAACAAATGATTACTTACATTAAATACTTATCGAAAATATATGTTTTTGTTTAAGACAAGTTGGAAATTGCTTTTGAAAATGAATTTAGAATGGAAAAAGTTATTCAAAGATCAAGAAATTGAGATATTCAAATTTTCAATCAAAAACATAAAACACTATTATTTTTTTAAAAAAAAGGAAGAAAAAAATATATATTTTATTGCAAATTGCCTCTTATGAAAAACTCATTAGAAAACCTCAAAAAATAATTTCCGTTTTTCCTTGATTTTTAATTTTCAATTTCAGTTCTATTTTATGAAAGTGTGAATTCTATGAAAATTAATATGTTAATAAATTATATAAAAATAAAAATAAAGTAATAGAATACGTTATTAAATTATATAAAATTTATGCAGGAATTATGTTAAAATAAACTCGTGGATTCATCTTCTTGATGTTACCTGCTAATATTTATTAAATTCGTTGCTAAAAAAAGGCCTTGCTATGAAATTAATTTTCACTACAAGGTTTTTAATTGAAAAAAAAAATATTTTCCCATTTTTCATACTTTTTGAATACAAGAGAGAAAAAACTTAATTTTTTGGTGAAAAAGAACTAACATTCGCATATAAGGTCACCGAACAAAAAATTAATCCACCTTGTGCGCAAGCACCGGTGGATTAAAGTTAGGTTTCGTTAGATGACGTAGTGGTTAAGTGACGTATTCAACTGCGTGAGCACTGCCTTTACGTAATCAAAGGCAAGCAGCCATCAGTAAGATATTTTTGTTTTAAGCTGAAATTGTGCGTAAATATGGGTAAGCGTACAAGTAGTGGTGTAATGCACGTGATCACGAAAGACGACGTCACAATTGTGGCCGGAGAAAGTTCCTGCATGAAAGGGACCGGAGACTTGTTTCACGACTAGTCAATCAAAATCGCTTTCATACCCAATAGGAATTGCTTTTATTTTTTTATTATGGATCCCCCTCACTGAGGTGGCCACAAACATAATCTAACATGTTTATTTGAACATTCTGGATGATCAGGCGTTGCCTTTCAGTCAACATTTTCATGAAGAGCATACTGTTCATACACCTATTTTTCTAGATGACAATAGCAAAGTTCATGGGGCTGTAATTATATGTGCCTGGCATAATGAACACTCAGACACTCAATTTATCAACTGGCCAGCAAAATCTTCTCACTTGATCCCCATTGAAAATTTGTGGGACATGTTGGAACAGCGTGTAAAGTGCCGAAATCAGCATCCTCGCAATTTGGTGGACTTCAAATCCTCAGTAAAGGGGCTTAAGCTGGATTCGACGTATCTGCAAAACCTTGTGGACTCACTTCCTGACAAAATCCAGGCGGTTATACAATCCAGAGGAGGTGTTACACGTTATTAAATTATGTTTTTAATTATTTCTTTAAGGAGGACAAATTTTCTGTCTGGCGTGCTTAATACCCGTGGCATAAATTTGTTGTTATCTCCCAACATATATTCAGTTTGCTACAAAAAGCTACTATAATACTCTAAGAGGGCATTACTACCAATCATTGTATCTACCATTGAATTTTTAAATGAAAAAATATCTTCTAATTTCCTGCGTACTTTATTAAAAGAGGGAATATTTCTAAAAACGAGCTAATTTAATTGGTAAATAAGAATGGAAAATTAACTATAATGCATGTAAATTCACCTTGACATTGTCTGTCAACGTTTATTTGTTTATTTGAAATACTATTGATTCGCTTCAAAAGTCCATTTCAATACTCTAACAGAACATTAAGAAAATAGCTTTTCATTTTTAGTAAGCATTTAATGAAAGAGGAACTTACTTGAAAATAAACAATACATTTAATTGACAAATGGGAATATACTACTGATTATGATTCACATAGGTTGGCTTTGACGTTAAAAGTCCACTCCAATACTCCAACGGGACATTACTACCAATTATTGTAATTACCCTTAGATTTTTAATTAAGAAACTATCATTTCATTATTAATATGCAGTTAATGAAAGAGGGAATTATTTAAAAATAGACTATACATTTTATTGACGAATAAGAATAGGCAATTGATTATACACGTAGATTCATTTGACATTATCTTCCAACATGTATTCATTTTGTTACAAAGAGAGAACTGCTATAAGAGTGTATCGCAACGAAGCAGAATATGCTGATTTACATAAAGAGAAAATTCTCTTATGCTTTGATGGAAGAATACTCATCACATTTGATTTCATAAGCTCCCGGGGATTGAGAAAGAGATTTTGATTTCAGTTTTCAAAACATAGAAGAGAAGGAAGTTATTATCAAAAGGGTACAGCTTCTCTCTTTAGCTTGAAAGAGATAATTTTGCCGAAAGAGGCTCTTACCTCAGGTACTTTTGTAGCATCTGAGTAGAAAACAATGCGATTAAATGTTACATTTCAAAAGAGAATAATCCTTGCCTTTTGAATACATGCCTCTTGTAGCAGGCTGTCTGTTTGGCATTGATAGTTTGTATTTCTTGAAGGTGAGAAATTTTCATGAGTAAATATAATTTTAGATGTGCATTATTGAAAATAAATTAGAGAAATGTAGTATTTGAACAGGTAAGGAGCAAAATAAGTTATCGATTTTAATAAATAAATTTATCGATTTTAATAAATCATGATGACTTAGAATAATTATTTTTAATATTTGTCTTTAATCAAAATATGAAATCTATAATTCAGAATCGAGTAAAAACTCCTGACTGTGAAAAAAAGATTTCAATTTCTTAAAATTAAGTATTTAATAGAATAATTTTTTATATTAAGTACGTCCATTTGTTTGCAAATGAAAAAATGCATTGCATAAAAGCGAAATATTAAAAATAATCAATCAAATTTTTTCCCTTAATAGTGATAGATACTGCAGGAATCAATACCTTTAGTGAAGAAATATTTAAAAAAAAATGCTATGAAATATTTTTATCAAAGACATAACGCTTAAAATGGTACGTACAAACTGTGTGCAAAAATTTGAAATTAATATTTGGCTAGTTTTAAAAAAAATCAGTGAAATAACAGTTTTTTTTTATGTTCTGTAAAAGTCATTTAAAAGAAAATACAAAAAGAAATAAGAAAACTAAAGTGATAAAAAATCAAATTTCGTTTGGAAGTTGTAAAGCATTTTAAAGCATGTTTTTGCTTTAATGACATTAAGTAAACATACATTAAGGATCCAGCTCCTTATTATAAAACTGAAAATTAATTAGTATAAAAGAAAAAGAAAATGGGTGCCCAAAAATTAAAATCCACTTAGTAAATAATTACATTTAGACATTTTTATTGGAGTGAAGAAAAATTCACCGAAAAAACATTTTTATACTCATGAGAAGCACTTATTTTCTAGATATTTATTTTTCTCAGATAGTTATTTTTCACATTTTTAATGCATGAAAACATTTCAAAAAATTAAGCTGTTAAATTTGAATTATTTACTTCAATCAATGTAAAGTTCCGTTATATGACATTTAAGATATGTGAAATGTTATTTAGTAATTTAGGCCTAAAAATAATTTGGAAAATCGGTGCTATTCTGGAAAGTTTAAAAATGATTCTTTTTCTTAAAATTTAATTCTTAAGGTATCCAATTATTTTCAACAATTTTTCTTAAACATTAATGGAATTTTTTTTAAAACTCGCTTATTTGTTTTATTTTGTATAAAGTCTTATAAATGATCAATAAATGATATTATTATTATTTTTTTTATAAAAATGGCAATTATTGGGTAAAAAATAATGCATTTTTTGGCATATACGCAAAACACTATAAAAAATTTCCGTCGTCTAAAACAAAAAAAATTCTATTTAGATTTAAACAAAAAATTACAAGTTTTTCAAACGTTTTGTTTTTAATGGTGTTTTGCGTTTATCCAAAGTCGATTTCATGACATATTGATAAGTAACCTCTGCAACAGATAGTTTCCAATTTTTTCAGTTTGGGAGTCTTTGAAAATTCAACTGAAGTCATTGAGAAATTTGCAATCGTTGACAATTCAACATGAAACGATAAATGTTATTCCGCTAAATATAATATATAGTATCATATAGTTGCTACAGTAAATTTAGAGACGCTTGGATAGTATTTTCCGATGTTTTCTTTGGATATTGATTTGTTTTGTTCAATAGATAAATAACTGACACGTTAAATTAAAACTTATAATCCAAGAGCCAGAGAAAGCTAGGATAAAGGCTGAAACATTTTCTACACGAATAAAATAAGGCGGTAAGAACGGATTGCTATTTTTAACTTTGAGTCGAGCTGGCTTCAGCAGTTAAAAGGGGTCAAAGATGTTGTGTTGTTGTTGACGTATGCCTTTTTTTTAGTAGGCAGAGGGAGTGCGATTGTTCTTGTTTTTCCAGTGGCACCATTTATGGCCAAGAATTCGACTTCTGCTACACCGTACGTCACACCCGTTTATAGGGCGGACCCATTTATTCTTCCACAGATCGTAATTTTGACCTGAATCAGAGAACGATCGATCTCCAATCCAGTACCTTTGTTATGGGAACATGGAGGACCTTTGCGACTCGACAGATTCAGCGTGCACCCTCTACCACACGGGGAGTCTTCGACCGGTGGGGTTCGATCCCACGAACTCTCGGACATGGGCGCAGCACCCTACCGACCAAGCTATCCCGGCCGGTCAAAGATGTAAAAAATGGGATCGTATTTAAGTCATTTTATAAAAGCTGAATCTTATCTATGTTTCTTAGGCAGCTATTTCAAGATGTTTCCCAAAAAGCCTGACAGCTTGTGAGATTCGAACCACCTTCAGGACAACCTGAAGGGATATTAAAATAGGACCCTTTAACGTCGTTTTAAAAAAGTTGGATTTTATATATGTTATTTCGACTACTGTTTCAAGCTGCTTCCCAAGCAGCCAGACAGTTCACATGCTACAAATCACCTGCTGCACAGCTTCCAAGGTTTTGTTTCTCAGCCGGACACTCTTAAAATTTATTAAATTATAAATGTATTTACGCTATTTTATGAAATCAGAATTTCATATATGATACTTGGGCAAATAGTTGTTAAGGCTAAACAAAACTTATAAAATTCAGCTTTTAAGATCACACGTCTCCGCTGTGGACACCTGAAATCACTGAGGTACTCTGGAGGAGAAAAGTGTTTTGCCCTCTGTACCAAGTGCTCCTCGGCCCAGACATCCCCTGAACATCTACTGGACTGCCTCGGTCTTTTAAAACAATACCTTATAGAAAGACTCCTACTTGTTTTAGACTTTTTGAAGGCGAACAAACTTATAGACCTTGTCTAGCTAGGCTAGAAATGGGGATTTGAAAGAAGAAGAAGAAAGCTTTTAAGAAATGACGTAAGTAAACTACAATTTTCTTTACCTTAAAGGGTGTCCAACACGCGATTTGCTTCAAGCTAACTGTCTAGTCGCTGCTATTAGTCCATTTAACAAATAGAAAATTCAGCCTATATGAAATGACGTAAGTAAAGAGCAAATTTTATGCATCCTTACCACCTAATACCACTAAGGACAGCAGGACTTAAAGTTAATAATAGTTGATGGTTCTTACCAACTTTAGTGTACTTACGCAGAAATTGTTTTAGCTTTTATGTTATGACGTAAGTCTGGCGTTCATGCGATTGTGCTCTATATTTTTTATGTCGTCAATTTCTCACCTGCAGGGAGTGATAAACAGTTTGTAGTATATTTTAATTAAACGAAAGCACAAAAACTCAAGGTTCAAATCACTTGATATTACTTTTAAGGAATATCAAGGTTCTCAAAATGTTTTCCGAAAATCACTGTTTGTAAAACACTATCTCATTTGTTAAGTGATATACTGAATCAAATGTTTATCATGCCGTGTCTTAGAATTTGAAATAGTGTTTAGAATTCGGCAGTGAAAAGTACTTTATAATTCTGCATGAAAAAAAAAGGCTTTTATAAATAATATTCAACTTTAATAATAAGCTTTAAAAATAAATACTTTTATCATTCTTAGCCGTTGTTACCACAATTTCAACGAAATGAATTGAATTTATTCTATTTTTCTTAAAGTCATTTCAACTAATTTCTGGTACACCTTGCCCTGCTTATTGTTGCAGTTTAATTTATAATAGATATTGATTTCAATTATCTTGTTTGAATAAATTTATTTTAAATAAATGTCTTTATCTGTTATATAATTACGAAATTGCGAATATAGTGTTTAAAACTTATTGTTTACTGTTTAATTGCGTATATATATATATATATATATATATATTGTCAAAACTATATGGATAATAACTTCAATAATGTTTTACCAATGGCATAAATTATTTTTTATTGTTCTTGCATTTTATATCTTTATATTTCTTTACCAAGTTCAATGAATTCTCATGTTTATTCGGAAGCGTATTTTGTTAAAAATTCGTTTAAAATTCCTCAGAAATCTGCGACTTTAACATATTTTAAGCTCTTATATATTATGTGCGTGTAACTTACAGAAATTAAATTTAATCGTTCACTGTTTAATTGCAGGTATTATGAAATTTAAGTAAATCAAAAATTTACATAGATAACCAATTCAGCAATGACTAATCCATTACAAAAATCATTTTTCTTTTTATTCTTAAATTTATCTAGTTACTTTTTTTATTGAGTTTAAAAGATTCGAAATGCAGATTTGAAAGAATTAGGCACCGAAGCTTGATTCGATTATAATTTATTTCCTTTCAAATAAATTATTTAAATATTTATCGTTTTCGATTTTAAGAATATTTGCTATTCAATTAAGCTATAAATTACTTTTTAAAATTGCTTAGAATCAGATTTAAGTCGAATTTTTAATTAAATTGAATATCTATTGCGTATCAAAGATAGTTTTTTTTAATAACTTTTGGCATTTATATAATGATTATTTAAAGTAGATTAGAAATTTGTTTAATAAAGCTATTATGCACATCTGAGGAAATTATGTTTTGAATAAAGTGTAACTTTATTTAATTTTGCAAAAATATGTTTAACTTTAAATGGAAATTTCTATTTAAAAATCAAATAACAACCATTTATATTCAAAAATCTTAATATTGCATTTAGTCATGGGGGAAATCTTTAAAATATATAGCGCTTAACCATTGGATTTGATTATTGTGCCTTTTAATATTTTTACTTTTTTCAAGTTTATTTTAAATTTGTTTCAATATTGTTTTGCATAAAATATTGCCATGGTACCAATTGTATTTAGTTCAGTTAGAAACTACATTGAAATTATTGGTATTTAATTAATAAATATAAAATGCAGATAATTAAATGTTGTACCAATTATAAAGTGCTTGATTTTGAGAATTTTAAAGTGTTTTAGTGGGTGTTTTAAAGTGTTGTATATGTTTATTGTCAGATATCACAAGGTGAATGTTATCGACAACGAAGAAAGCATGTCAATGTCATAAAGCTTGTCAATGCAATCATACATTCAACTTACACTAAAAATCCTTCAATAATCTTCATGCAATATAATTGCTTGAATGATCCGCAACTGTTTTACACAGCAGAGAAAAACTTGCCTATATTTAAGAGCAACTGACACTTGAATAAATCAGATCATATCTATTATATGACGTTTCAATTCTCTGTTGTAATATATACGGATGTAAATAAACTTGGTTTCAACAGTGTTTGAGAAATTAACCAGACAGAATGTTTCATTGGTGACACATGACAGGGTGAAATCAAATACGTTACACGCTTGGCACGATTTTGAAAAATATCGCCAAATCCAAATTGGCTCGATGACACTCATCGCCAAACTGAGCAAAGACAGAATGACTAATTGGAAAATAGCTAAAAATCAATAACCCAATGTATCTCTCCACTACTACTACTACTACTGATTTCGAACTTACCGCTGTCCTTAACATCGCTAATGCTGCTAGATTCGACGTGTATACTAGGAATAAGCCCTGAACTGTTTTAGAATGTAAAAATAGCCACTTTAAAGAAATAAAACGAAAATGAAATCGGGCATTGGAAATATTTTCATATGACGAGATGGCAAAATTTTACGTACCGTATCAATAGCTTGCGTATACGTTTAATGGCGGTAAATGCTGTAAAATATTTTCTAGTTAAAATTCCTTTTAAAAATATTTGTCAGTTCTAATCAATTAAAATTAAATTTTATTGCAGTTTGTTCCAATACAAGTTTTGAATTTTACTAAAAAATACTTTGCATTTTCATTACGTTACTTTTTTTCAAAAGAGAAGCTGCTTACAAAAATATTTGCCAAGCAATTCGCCAAATTTCGTTACATCATCCTGACATATAAAATAGAGGGCCGGGATAGCCTGGTCGGTAGGGCGCTGAACCGAGAGTTCGTGGGTTCGAACCCCGCGGCCCGCAGAGTTCCCGTGTGGTAAAGTGACTGATGCACGTTAAATCTGTTGAGTCTCAAAAGTCCTCCATTTTCCTATAACAAATCAATACCTCTGGAGGTACTGGATTGGAGATCGATCGTTCTCTGATTCAGGTCAAAATTACGAACTGTGGATGAATGAATGGATGTATGAATGGGTCCGTCCTATATACGGGTGTAACGTATGGTGTCGCAGAAATCGAATTCTTGGCCATATATGGCGCCACTGGAAAACAAGAACAATCGCACCCTCTCTGCCTAAACAGGCATACGTCAACAACAACTTATAAAATAGAAAGTAGAGATTACATATCTTTGTTTTTAAAATTTTATCTTTCCTTTTAATTTTTATTTTTGCATGATAGTGAATACAAGTGTTCGATTATTTTAAAAATATTTTTTTTAAATCGATATTTTATTTATCTTTAAAAAATTTTTAATTTCTGGAAAGCTTATTATGAAACAATAAGTTAGTTAGAAGTCGTACAACTTCTGAAAATGTAAGTGGCAAATAATTACTTTACCTGCCACTAAGTAAGCCCATTTTACGGTAATTATTCTAAAAGTTTTAAGAAGAGGTGATACTATAATTGATAAAGAGTAGTTTGTAAAAGAAAATACAAATTCTGCAATCCCAACTACCCTAGTGGCCTCATTTTTTTATTTTCTTATTTGTTACTGCTTTCCTTCCTCTTTTCTTTCTTATATTGTGAATTTTATTTTAGTTCATTATCTATTATCATTTAAGGTTAACGTACTTTTATCTTTTGATACTGTAATTTTCTAGATTAGGAGCAAGTATGTAAGTTTACCTCACTAATTTTCAAAAGTAGTTTCCTTTTTAGAGTGAGGAAAAATGTTGAGAAATATAATTAATGTTTTCCAAAGCAAGTAAACTTCACTGCAATCATAAAAATTACAAAAACTATCCGACATTTTTCATTCCTTTATAGAATAATCCTAAAATTATAATCAAAGCATTTCATAGACTTAGAATCAGATTTTTTAAAACATATCAGGAGATTTAACTGATTTCAAATTCATGAAAAACTATCAAATTCATGAATTTAAAATGTATTCAAATAAAATTATAATATTTACATATTTTCTTAACAAAATGATCTCTTTTTACCGGCTTTAATGAAGATCAAAGGAGAAAATTGATTATGTCCATTAAAGCTGGTTCTGAGCAAAAAAACGAATCTGGGACGAACAGATACAACATCTTTCCACATCACGACCCATCTTCACTGAGAAATGATTCTCGGAGAGGTGGGGATACCAATATTTTTACGGCAATCCAATCGTATCTTTTGTAAAAATTTAACATAAACCGTTATTTTCCCTTTAGTTACAATAATGAATGAGAAGCAACCACTGGGGTTCGTGTCTCATAATGCATATAAATATATACCGAAGAGCCATTACATTAGAGCCATATGACCACTCTCCATGTATAGCAATGGGCTCGCCCAGGTTTTCATGGTTACTCGCCCAGGAACAATTTTTTCATGGGGCACATTAGGACCCATAATCCTCATAGAACAATCTCTGACGTCTGTAAGCTACCTGAACATAGTTGCCGACCAGGTTCATCCACTCATGGCAACAGTTTTTCCTGCGGGGGATGGTGTTTACCAACAGGATAATGCACCATGTCATAAGGATCGAATCGTCGAGGAGCATTCCAGTGACTTTCAAGTCATGTTTTGGCACCCGAATTCCGCTGACATTAATCAAATAGTGCATTTGTGGTTCTACTTGGAAAACCAAATTCGTGCTGCCATGCTACCCCATCGTAATGTAAAGGAATTGCAGGACCAGTTGGTGAGCGCTTGGTACCAGATACCTCAGACTACATATCAGCATCTTGTGGAATCAATGCCACGGTGGGTGCCAGTAGTTTTGAGGGTTAAAGGTGGTCCTACATGTTATTAGCAGGATGGTTATAATGTAATGGCTCTTCGGTGTATGTTGCACTTTGAGTATCTTTCTTGTTAGACGGACACAAAGAACAATCTTAAAGTAGAATCTGCTTAAGTTTGCCGAAAATGTTCTCTATTTCAAGATGTTGAATGTAGGTCTCTAATATTGAAAAACCTGCTTTCGAGAATATAGTTCAAATTATGAGTTTATATTCCGAAAATTGATTCAAGTTTTTATTTAAATATTAAGATCGATCCAATTGTGTTTTAAAGGCGCCGCAAATATGACGAGAAATCAATAGCAATAAATTCGGATGAAAATACAATTCTTGAAAAAATATAATTTTTTAAATATATAAATAAAAATAATAAACGTTTACTTAACACGATAAAAGCAGTAACGCGGAATTTCTAATGCATACAACCAGAATGGATTCGCACATCTTGTTGGCCTCAAGGTTTGTTTGCGTCAATAGTATACAACAAGAATTTCTTCTCAAAAAGACTTAAAGTAAATACAATTTCCTCATTACGTTAGTCTTCTGTTTATTTTGAGAAGGTACATGCTTACTGTTTGTTATCTTTTGTAGGAAGAGAAAATTGGATGATAAAATAAAATTTAACGCCTTGTGTTTTAGCAAGTTAAAATTATGATAAAAATATTGGGTTTTATAAGTTAATCCCTTAAAGTATTGCAAATACGAAATAAAAGTCAATATTATATGTATCCATACTTCACTCTTTCAATAAAAATAAAAAAAATAATAGTAATATTTTTGTAAACTGTTTGAGGATATTATATTGCATTTTCCCCTTGCTTTGTACATAGTATCAGATAAACGTTTCAGCGCATTGTATTAGATAACATTTAAAATCAAATACCGCCATTTTTTAATCAAAATATAAATACTTGGTTTGCAATTGAAAACCCGTACATTTTTAACTCATTGCATTAATTTATTATTAATTACATGGTGCATTTCATAACAAAATTGCAATTAAGCTGATAGCATTGCACAAAAAGCAATTAAGACTATGCAATGACTAAATAAATAATAAAGCAATTAGCTATTTTTAATTAAATATTATTTAAAAATTTCTCGTCTCATAGTTCAAAGACACGACTAAGATTCATAATATTTGCTTAAGAACATTTTTGTGAATGTGAAATAAATAAAAGTAAATACAAACATATATGGATGCATTCTAAATCTATGTTATCCCATTCCGCAAGAATTTCATTCTTTATTAAGGTTTCTATAAGAAGCTATGTGGTTCCATTTGCAAAACGAGTTCGCGCTCTAACTTCCGTGGCACGTGACAAAAATAGGGAAGTAAATGACATTCTCTCCAACGCATCAATGACAACAAAACAGGGAAAGATAACTAGCAATGTAGTTATTTCTTTTCTTATTTACAGTGTTCCGCTCCTCATACAAGACTAATTTTTTTCGCCGTTATAAACTCCGCCCAACTATGTGCAATAAATGATTCTGCCTCCCACTCGCAGGGGCCGAAGAACATCTTAAAGAACTGTCAACGTCATTATAATAACGCAGAATGACTCGCCATTTCCTTTCGAAAGATACGGTTGTAGTTACTTTTTATTTACAATGCGAAGTACATGATATTTTGGGATGTTGCCAAAAGTATCTTCTGATAAAGTAGAGAAATGGAATAATTCTTTTTCCCCCAAAAAAGAGAAGACGGTAATAAAGGATTATGACCTTTATTTTTATTTGAAACGCATACTTTCCCAATAAAAATTTTTGAGATTTCATAAGTACGTATGAGTTACACAGTATATTTAAAATGTAATAAAATTTACAAAAATATTACTATTAATTACACTTATGAGATAAGTTTACATTCTTTGATTTACTTTTTACTATATTTTCAGAGAAAATATTTAGGGGACAACTTTGCTGTTGGGCTACATTAAACCTTTTTACAATATTTTTAACTGATAAAATTTTTAATAACTTTTTTTAAATATTAGCATTATTTACAAAAAAATATTTTATAAATAAAGTCAGATTGCAAAAAATAATTAAAAAACATATGCAAAGGAAAAAATAAGAAGAAATTATATATATATATA
>NC_092207.1:47397555-47429087 GCF_043381705.1 Parasteatoda tepidariorum | reverse complement strand
TATATATATATATACTGTACTGCAGTAAAAACACACGCCATAAAACATAAAAGATTCCTCTAATTACGCTTCTGTTTTCATATTTTGAAATCGGATATTCTTATTACGAAAATATTTTAAATCATTCTTGAAAGATTCCGGTAGTTCTAAATCCATTTGAATTCGCTACTCAGCTTTATTGATTTCGTTTTGTGTTTTTCTCTGTATTTTCTTTACATTTTATTTTTTGTCTCTTGCTTGATATGTTTCATTTCGTATATATCTTTTACTTAATGTGTTCTATTTTGGTCTTAATTTTTTGAGTGTTCCTTAGACTTTTGCACAGATATATTTTTCTTTGGCTACAGTGATACAATATTATATAGCACTCCCTTTTGCAGATATAATCGTGTGAGCTGATGCAGATGTTATATCTTTTCATTATTCTGTCTTCCGGATTTTTTAAATTTTTAAAAAAAAAATTTTTCCGACAATATTTTTAGAACTTTTTTATTGTAATACTTGTTTTTCTTCTTTTTTAATCTTTATTATTTTCCATTTTTCCCTATATTTTTAATATTAAGCATATTTTGATTACGCATATTTTTAAGATTACTATTGATATTTAAAAATTTGTGTTTTATTATATCATTCGTATTTGCTTTCTAAGTTATACCATAAAATCCAATGAGCGAAATACATATTAATATATAAAAGAGAATTTTTCTTCGAATATTCTAAACAAACCAGCAAAAAATGATTTTGTCCCCAATTGTTTCAAAAGTCATGTAGTTGTTCCTTTTTGCTAGTTTATATCTATGAATGTATTTGCTATTGTTATTAAATATTAAATAAATAATTATTCATTTATAAAATCTTAATTCACTGCTTCATTGATAATATTTAGAGTCTTTTTCAAAAAGTTATTAGAAAAAAAATTAAATAACAATATTTTAACAAGGTGAAAAGCAGAAAAAATGATTTTTTAAAAATATTAATAGTCTGTAAGTAAATATCCATTGGCAGTATTGTAAAATGTCATTTTATTCAACAGATAATAGAAATTTTAAAAAAAATCTACTAAAAAAACATATTCGAAAGAACAAATATATTTGATTTATATTTTTACGTCCTATTGCCTCCTTTTTGTTTTTATCATCCTTATTTGATTAAGCAAATATTTAGAGAGTTTCTTTCACTTAAGCAAAAATAATATTAACTTATTCTTAACATAATAGTTAAAACATTTTTGAAAAATTAATATGTTAATGTAAAATCAATAAATTTTGAACGGCCGTATTAGAAGATAAATTAGGTTGAGTTGCATAAAAAAAATTTATTTGGAAAAATATTAAGATATAATACTTTTATTGTATTAAATTAGATTATGATTAGATTTCCTTTGAGAATTTTATCTTATCATTTGCAAAAATACATGTTAAAATAAAAATATAAAAGTAAAACATTTGTTCTTGGTGGAATAAGCTCTATAAAAAATTTTGTTTCTTATTAATTTAATATAGAAAACGTGTATTTGAAAAACGAAAATCTCAAGTGATCTTTCTTTTGATCGCAACGATTAAATTTTCTTTTGAATTATCTAATATTTAAAAAAAATTAAAACAGAAGTAAAATGCCATTTATTTAAAAGAAAATGTTTTTGTTAATTGTCAATTAAAATTACGTACCGATGCATTTTAATTAGTATAATTGAAATATTTCAGTACAATTTTTATATCTACTCTTTTAACCAAATATATGTGTTTATTCTTTAGATTTAATTAAAAATATCAATGTCAAAACTTTTTAAGAAAATACAGCATTCTTTCAGGAGGTAGATCCCTAAATGTTGGGCAAAATGAGAATGACTTAAACGACTAAGCAATTCAATGCTTCCGAGCTAAAATCAGATTTAAATTTGTATAAATTAGTTTGAGTATTGGAAAATAGTGTCTTGTAACACATTTTAGAGCATAATAATAAAAAATTGGACAGACACACAAACTCTTTATTTTTTCATTATAGATAATCGGCTTCTTTAATAACTAAATAATACTTGAAGGGAGTATTCTTTGTTTCATAAAAAAATTTATTTATTTCATATGGAAAATGTTTTTTTTTCTTTAATTCAGTGATGTACAATAAATAAAGTGTTTATTCTTGTTTGATTTTTAAACTTATTTTGTTTTTCGTTTTTTCCGTTTAAAAAATTTGCGCTCTCTTTTTTTATATCCGTTTTATTTTCATCATTCATTGACATCTTGGTTTTGAGCAATTGATACAGATCAAATTTGTCAACATGAATATGTAGGGCATCTACCACTACAAAATTACAATTACAATTCACTAGTATGTAAGACGTGTTAACTCGATTCTATGATGAAGTACCTTTTCATAGATGAAGGTTGGTATGGCCTGTAACTTCTATCCCCACATTGGCGACCTCCGGACGTAATGTGAACACGCCTACCTTTACAGAAACGCCCACTTCGATATGAATAGACGGTAACACCTACTTCGATGGTTGGTCCACATTGAATAGTTGACTTGTGACAGCGATATTAACCAACTCCTCGCACTGTTGCTACTCAGACTCGATTAAACACAACGTCGGCCGACATACACTCGACTGCTGAAGGCAACATAGGAGTGATAACGACCGTGAACTTAATGCAGATCTCATGACCGCCACTCAAAGTCCAGTGAACTTAATACAGCTCTCCCGGCTTCTCACTAAAAAAAACAACAATGAGCCAACTAGAGGTATCCGTTCATCGAATTCTATCACAGATATAATTCTGGTGGGGGAGTACTGTAGGGTATCTACCACTACCAAATTACAATTCACTAGTATATAAGACGTGTTAACTCGATTCTATGATGGGGTACCTTTTCATAGATGAAGGTTGACATGACCTGTAACTTCAATCCCCACAATACTTTTTGAAACTAAAGAAGTTCACTATTGTCAAGCATTAGATTGTCTAGGTAAACAGTTTTGGTACAGCTATATTAGAGCTTGCAAGTAAAAGAAGTCTTATACTTTTCACGTGAATTAAAAAGCTTTTAAGCGCAAAGTTTTGTGAGATATAAATAGATCTTTCTATTTTGAATTCAGTAGGATCCATGTGTTTTTGTGTCTCTTAAATGATGTTTGAAATCAAATAGAATAACAATAGCAATAGAAATGTATTATTTTTTCCATCGTAAAACAGTAGAATAAAAATGTCTATGTAATATAGACTCGTTACTCATGCGAATACGCACTTCATATTCACACATACAGACTCATTACTCATAAGAATACAGACTCATATAAAATTATACATGAAATATTTTAACTTTTAAGTTAAGATTCATCTCTAATATAATTAGATTTTTAACTACTAAAATAGCAGAATTACAAATAAGGAAAAAAAAAATAAAGAGATGTGTGTTATTAATGCAAATAGCAAATGTGGTTATATACTTCCTAAATATGCTGTAAAATATGATTTATTAACATAAAACAGGAAAGATAGTAATAAAATATATTATATAAGAGATAATATTAAATTCTAATGCATAAAAGGTATGTATTGGTATAAGATTAGTTATATAAAATGTATTACTGCAAAACGTAATTTATGGAAGAAATTCGTAAACGCTACATCAAATAAAAATTATTTATATAAATTATTATGTAAAAAAGATTTTGTGAGACAATTAGCATTCAAAACAATATTTCCTAGTTTTCCATTAGTTGTTTATCACAATATGGTTTTAATCAAATGAAATAGGCTTAAGAATGATATCGAATTATAAAATATTTAAGCAATTATACCAATTAATTAGTGTTTTTGCTTATTTAAAGTTAAGATTATAGTAATTAGTAAAAATAGAATAAAATATAAAATAAAATTATTATTTCGGTAAAAACTCTTTAAAAGAAAAATAACAAACGGTGCTTATTGTCTGAAAATATATGAAAATACTTTTTCAAGCTGTTACTACCAAATTCATTTTCTTGCTCTAATTTGATAGCCCCAAACCATTGAGTTCTTCCTCGTCTTCACAACACATTATCGCTTTTAGTTTCTTCTTTTATCTGCATAAAATAGGTCAGAAAGAGTATTTTCTTTTTCCTCTGAAAAAAGGGAATAACTGGAAAAACTCATCAAAGAAAGAAACTGGGAAAAACTTTTCTTCTCGCCGTAAAAAAGGCTTAAATTGTAGTAGCTTCTGCCACGAATACGCTAAGTGGCGTCTAAATATACCCTGCCTGTATTGATTCTGCGGTTGCAATGTACTGGATTTAGGCTTCTCATTAATTTGAAAGGCAGGCGGACACTTGGAAGAGGAAATAAAAAAAAGTGGCGGCAATTTGGGCTTCCCTTTCCACTAGGGGCCAATAAATTTTAAGCCTACGAAATCGGCGTTTCTTTTTTGATTTTGCCGATATCACTGAAGCATTTGGTTTCAAAGAAGAAAAAAACCTATTCTCGTTGCCACAAGTGTTTTTACATTTGTTACAATATAGTTAAGATCTGAGATATTTTTGTGAAGGCAAAGCGTAATTTAATGTATCGCTTATAATATTTCAAATGTGAAAGTTTTCCGGTGTATTTTACCGATGTTTCTACTTAAAATGCATAATAGGCTTACATACACACAGAGTGTGTTCAAATAATTCTTTTATAAAAGTATTCAAATTGAGCATGTAAAAGAGAAATTTTGTAGGTAAGTTCAGTGAACAATCCTAAGAATATAATTGTGCTTCTACTGCAGGTTCCAATTGTTTGTTTTCCCCCCCCCTTTTTTTTGCCTGACGAATCAAGAATCAAAAGTCACTCAAGGTAAATCCATATTGTACCATACTGTAACATGCACTAGGATAGAGTTTGTAGCAAGTGCGTAAAGCATTTACAGGAGTCTCTTCAATATCTTCAGTATTCAGTATTTAGATCTAGAAAATATTTTAAATATTGTTGTTGTTTACATTTATTTAGAGATGTATTAGAGATTGATATATAGGAGCTGGTTTCTCAATTACATATCCTGTGCGCTTATGTGATTAAGGATAATTATAATTATTATATGATAAGTATTGTCTGTGACCTAATTTTCTTGCTATGTTGAATGAGAAAAAAGCAATTCAAAAGCAGGAAAAGGAAGGGTGGAGAAATTTAAACATTGTTTTTGAGACAAATAAAAAATATCGCAAATGTATATTTTAAAATTGAATCGAATAAAGACTTCTTTCAGTCAATAAGGATAGCATCTTAGAAGTTTTATATAAAATCTAAGGTCTTATTCTAATGCTTAATTACTTATCTCCCATGAATATAGAGAAATGTTGCATTGTTTATGAAAATCTTTTTGTTAAACCAAATAGAATCAAATTGAACACCAAAATAAATCTTTTGAAAATCAAAATATCAAATGAGAAATACTGAGCCATGAAATAACAAAAAAATATTTGCAATTGTTAGAAAAGAATTATTAGAGATATTTTTCATTAGTGCAAATATATTTAGGTACTAGCATTTTCTTCAATATCAGTTTGTAAATGCCTAGTTTTGACTAAAAATTAAAAAAAATGTAAATGTAATTGATAAATGTTGAAGAAATTTAAATTAAACTTTGAAAAATTTAAGAAAAAAAATACATCAAGGTCAACTATAATTGTTATGTTACAATTTTGTGATAGGACTTATAATGTACTAGTAGTAAATTCGAAAAATATTCAATTGGTAGTCTCCCATATTTTATAATCTATGTATTGATAGGGCTCAGAACATTAAAATAATAAATGTTTATAAACTCTAATTTCTTGAATTATGGTTCATAAAAATGCACACAATAAAAAACAAGTCTGCAATTAATATTAATATCCCCCAAAATTTAATATGCTATCAGAAGAAAAATATGCAATGATTAAGATCAATTTATCTTATTTTTTATCAGCTAATTAAATTATAGTTGAAATAAATTTTAACTTAATTTGTTTAATTCAGTAAGAACATTATTTAACTCATTTAATGAAAAAAGTTAGTTTTTTTACCTTTTAGAATTAGATTAAAGCACTTAAAAATGATTTAACTGAATTTAGGTAACAATAATTAAAGTTAAATAATAAAAATTCTCCCAAAGAAAACATGTGATGCATGACGTTGCGCTATTTACACGTGGTATGGGAAAGTATTTTAAATCTGCAAATTTCTTAATTACACAGTTATCTTTTAAACTAAGAACAGAAAAAAATGTTTAAATTGTTTTATATAACTAAAAAATATTACATTAAAACATTATTTAATGTTCGTGAACGCGTCATAAAAGGGTTTAAATTATAAAGAAGAAAACTTCCACTTCATTTGAATTCAATTTATTGATCATTAACCAATCTGGAAGAAGCTTTTTCTTTCTTGAGATAGAAAAAAATATATAAAGAATATAATCCACTAAAGAGATTCTTGAAAAAAATCTTCTTTTTCGGATAGTTTCAGGGATAATTTATTCCAAGAAGCTATCTGAAAACTATAAAAACTCGCTTAAATGGTTTTTATTTACATTTGAAAAGCTGAAGAAGTAGAAAAAAATGAAATATAAACATCATAAAAGAACCGATTGAAAAATATAACTCCAACCAACTAAATACATTTTTATGCAATGATCCAAGTCTGCAAGCTTGACGCACTTAGCATCTAGTACCAAACATATCTATCTAGAATACAGAACGGTAATTTGTATCTATTCTCTTGAAATATATTCTAAGGAGAATAGAATTCTTTTCAAACTTACTTGTTTCGCGTTTCGTTGTACTTAGACCGTACCTATTTTTCGATCTTTCTATTTGTGTGTGCGAGTTTACCGATGCATAAATCACTCTAAAGATATATGTTCGTAAATATTATGAAAAGGAGTAAGCGATTCTCTACAATTCCACTAGATTAAATCAAATTGAAAAATATTGAGATAGATAGGTATAGATTTTTTCGCAGCGATATGCTTTCGGCATTGTTTATTTCAAAGTAAGTTTTACAGGGAAACAAATTTATTTAAAAGTACAATTTTTTTCAATTTGTGTTGCCTGTATGACATGTAAATTTAGAATTTTTGATCTTTTATATTTTGCGCAGCATTTTCGTTATTTTTCATTTGATAGACAAAAATATGTAATATGACATGTAAATTTAGAATTTTTGAGCTTTTATGTTTTACGCAGGATTTGTTTTATTTTTAATTTTGATCGCAAAAAATAGACCGGATTCGTTCCCCTATAAAAATAATTTTTCATCAAGTTATTTAGATAAAATGTAACTGTTTTTTTTTCAGAAAAATCAACAATATGGATAATCTCAAGATTGTTTCAAATTGCAAATATCTCAAGAGGGAAACAAATTATGTAGGTATAAATAATCAATTTTGTATAAATTTCAAAAAAACATGAAAAGTTAAGATAGGTTATTTGATTTCCATATAATACTTGATGAAACATATTTTAACCACAAATGTTCTGACATAAGATTCCATAATTTTAAGGAGTTAAATTTAGAATAACTGTTAAACATTTTCAGTTTTATGAAATGGAACAAAATTCATTAGTTAAAAAGTCATACGATTTATTTTTTAAAAAGATTTTACATTCAATGACAATTTTTAAAAAAGTTGTACAACAAGATTATTTTATATACTGTCAATTTATTTTTAAATGTTACAACATAAAATTGTTTTTAGCCTCATGATTTGTATACATAAAAAGAAGAATTTATAGGAAAAACGCATTCTGAATAGCATATTTAAAAAAAGTAAACTCTTTATCAGCTTTATCAAAGCTTTTCTTTGATAAAGCTGAATACAATTAAGCAAATTACCTTGATTATTTAAAATTTTTCTTGCAGGCAATTGTAAATACGATATGAGTTTGTCTATATGCCACTACCCTGCCAAAAGTTTATACATTCATTTTTTTGAGTTTATTCTGCTGCTCCTACCCTTTGAATTCCTATACTATAGGAATATTTTAAGCATATCTTAACTAAAACAATTGGGGTAACTAATTTACACTAAAGTAAAGTTTCAATACATATTGTACGCAAAAGCTTAAAACAAAACAAAATGAACGCCATATTGGATATCGAAATGTAAAGAGAAAAAAGGGAGTATTCTTGACAATGCATTACAGTTTAAAATTTTATTAAAGTTATTGCTTTGTAAAAAATGAAGCATCATTTGAAATACCTATTAATATAAAATAGTGCCTTGTGAATAAATAAAATATCTGGATTGATTTAAGAAGTGAAAAAAATATTGAATATTTTCGGTTTCTTCATCAAATTGTAACGTGAAAGCAAAAGCAATTTTTTTTGAATGATTGAAAATAATTAAAATCTTTGTCACACTCAGAAGTACTGAATAAAGATTTTCGATAGCTATAACACACATTTTTTTTAAAAAACAATTCGTGCAAGTTATGTTAGAAGCATGGTATTGGAACATGGGTTTATTCAAGAAAATTTATTTATTGGGAAACCATATAATATTATATGTGTCTAAGAATATTCTATTGATTAATATCGGATTCTTGATTTAATGGCTGCACTCACACATTCTTTTCATTAAAGATAGTTTGGTAATGTAAAATAAAGGGATAGCAATTAATTCAACATAGTAAAATAGCTAGTTTGTAACTTGCAGTTATTAAATATTTGTGATGAGTATTTAAACCTCTAATAGTCTGATTTATGGCACACTTAGTATAATCTCGCTCCATGTTTAATTTAAAACATTCTGTCAGTAGATTTTACCACAGAAGAATAATTTTTACCATACGTTTTACTAAAGCTTGGGTTTCAAAATTACTCTGAAAAGAAAATTATCATATGTAAGTGTACACCCGGAAGTGAACCAATTGGTGATTGCTGAAAAATATAAGTTTTACCACAAATACTCAGAGATAGAATTACTTCCCTAAACTGCTAACTATTAACAACATATAATTTCTTGTACTATATGGGAACATATAAATTTGAGTTACAAGTAGATTAAGCCATGAACAGTTTTTATCATGATTTTTAATACTGTTCTGGTAACAAGGTAACAAAATTAAAACATTCTAATGAATATGTCCTTATGTAAAAGACCAATTGGAAATAAACTATAAGGGTGGTAGTATCCGGAGAAAGAATATAGTAAAATTACTGTACCGTAATGACATTTCAGCCTAAAAAAAAACAAAATTCTGGAAATACAAATAAAAAAGTATCCAGTTCTTAAACCATTAATTTTGTAATTTTTTTAGTCATATGGCAACACTTCACTGGAAATTCTGATTCTCAAAATTATAGTTCTATTACCACACATTTAGTAAACATACGAATATAAAAAGTAAAATTTACGGAACAAATGGTTTTTACGCCATGCTCTAAAGTATTCGTATCATGATAAAATGACCAAATTGTATTTCTACATTTACCAATTTTCATTATTTTATGAAACCATATTTTATTGTTAACTTCATCAAATTCATTAGCACACGCTTCGTTAAAAATTACCGAGCTTGTTGGTGTTCCCATAGAGCTAGAAACAGGATACATTTTTCTATTTTCTGGCAGTTTTAATCACTATTTTCTTCTTGGTTTAGATGAAGCCTGACTCTGCAACACAGCCTTTTAGAAAGTATTACTGTTTTAGAATGTTTTTTTTTCAAATCTGTGCTACATAGACATCGTAGAATTATATTTAAAAAGAATTAATTGAGCTCCAAGTAGGTTTTGTGCGGCGGTATTTAAGTACTACTAAATCTTACTATTACTACCATCATATAAAATAAGTCTGACTGCGTGCAAAGCATCTTACTCTAACTGAGTCAATGCTGTTCGTAAGCATATCTTTTAAGGTTTTCTGTGGCTCTTAAAATTCCAATGGTATTTTGAAACTTTATCGAAAGCATGCTTCTCTCTGAAAAAAAAAGTTAAACTTTATTTATCAAATAAATTTCCTTTTCAGGCGAAAAATCTATTTCTTTCCTTCTGCATTAACATAACCGAGCAAACGTAGAAAAATCGATTTGAAAAAGTATATTTAGTTTCACTGCTGCATATCGGAGAGGGTAGATGGTGTAAGTGAAGTAATTTTTGAGCTGCTAGAGGCTTGAAGAATGTTGCAGCAACTTCATTTTCTATTTTTTTGTCTCTTTAAATTGATGGGAAAATTCTCCGAGTTATCCTTGATATCTAGAGGAAGAAAAAATAAGCAGGAAAGGTGTGATAGGTTTGTGATACTAGGATAATTAGTCATGAATGCTACATCGTCTATCCCAGGAGATGAGAAAAAAGGAGCTTATAATTTTCAGCTGCAAAATAAATGGAAAATTCTTAACGCAAAAATTACTCCGTAGTCTATAATTTAATAAATTTCTTAAATAAATCAGAGTGTAATGACTCGGTGGAGAAATGAGAGTTCATTAAACTTTCCTAAACAAACTTTGTTTTTTTTTATGTTTAATATTCTTGAAGTTGTAATGTGGGAGAGAGAAAAAAGATTAATTTTGAGATCTTGTTATTAATAAACATTTTCAATATTTTTCTTTTTGGGACTGATGTTATTTAAAATATGCTACATAACTTTAATATATATATACTGACAGTTTAAATTCAATTGTCGTTAATTTATAGTTGAGTATCGTTTTTCTTACTATATATATATCTATTCTCTCGAAATANAATAAAATATATATTAAAATTTGACACAAAATAAATCCAATTTTTAAGTAAATACTATTTTTAGTACGACTTTAATACCTTTTTTTCATGAATTTCTTCTGAAATTAACTGGCTAGTACTTTGACTAAAATTAAAACTCCGTATTTGCTTACACTTCAAATAAAATTTTTGAAAACACTATATGAAGTACATTAAATTCAAATACTCTTTAATATAGAAATAATATAGAACAATCCAAATGTCATTAGTGTAGATCTATCAATTTTTAAATTGAAATTGCAACTAAGTTATTTTAGCTTTAATGAGAAAATAGTAAACTCTTCAATCAACACACAAAATAAATTTTGAAATAATAATTAAAAGAAGAAAAGTGGAAATATAGATATTAAGATATGTTATTGAAAATATTGAAAATTTTGTCACTTAAATTATTGTTGAAGATATATGTGGTACCAGTTAAGTAGATTTAGATATTTCAAACAATGTAAAATATGCTCATACTCTTTTGAAAAATTTCTGTCTGATTTCGAAAATGTATCAATAGGCAAGGAAACTAAGCAACATTCTAATGAATCACAACATCAATTATTTGTAATTTCCAGACTGAAACATAACTAATTTAATCACTCAAACGAAATATGAAATGGCAAACAAATTTTAATACGACACACACAAAATTACAGTTATTAGAAACTATCGTGTTTTCAATGTTTTCAAAGTTTTGCAAAAGGAACCATTGGTAATTCTTATTTGAAATAGTGTCTTAGTTTTAAGGGGAACAAAAGAGATATATTGAGCGTTTAATTTTCATATGGAAAATAAATTTATATTTCCTGTTTGCAAAGTTGTTATGTGTGATACTTTTCGTTCGAATCTGCGTATTTTATTCATTTTGTTTTAGAAAAATTAGTCATTCGCGTGCCAAGAATAGCTCAGAGATTGTGACATATGCTAGATTACAATGGAGTATAGGCAGATGATTACGTGAACTATCGAACACACAAACACGAAATATATATTAAAAAAAAGAGAAAAAACTTTAAACCAAGTCACAGGAATGACATTTTTATAGTTTTCAAAGGTTTATTGATAAAGCTCACGCGATTCAAAAATAATTTCGAAAAGAGTTAGAAATTGGAAAGAACAAACCATTAAAATAATGTTTTTGGAGACATATATTATCTTATTTTATTTGCACGGAATTACTATACAAATTACTATATTTTTATTATACAAAAAATGCGATTGAAAAATTATTATTTTTATCTTTTCTTAAGAGTGCGAAAAAATATATAAAAATGACGAGCGTAGTGATGGATTTTAATATTTGTATTGAAGAAAAGTTGAATTGTTTATGTTTAATACTTCGTGCACGTCTAAATTTGAATTAAAACATCGTTATATTTAGAATTATCACAATTTTATAGTGTTTATTTGTGAGTAACTCGCTTATTACTAATAAATTTAAAAAAAGTAAGATACAAATATTAGACAGATATGCCTGGTATTTATCATAATGAGACTTATAAGTAATATCGTTCAGATATGATAATATCATCAGAGACATTCACTTAGACTGGATGAATGATACATAGGATTTATGTGACTGATATTTAGCTTAGAAGCAACATAAATTACTCAGAATTTAAGAATGATTTTGGTTCACTTCAGACCTTGTAACTTCCTTCCAGCTTGCTTTCATCGGACGCTAATTGGATTTTACGTATCTTTATTTCATTTGACTTATGCCAAAAATAGAAAATGCGGTTTCCAACGCACTGACAGGTAGCATGCGTTTCGTAGTTTCTTCATATATTTAAGGGGAGGCGTTAGGGCGAGTATCAATAATGCTAAAAATGACCTTGTCCGACATACCTTTTCTAAGAAACTACTTCTGATATCACTTTGAAATTTCTTGGGGGTACTTTAGATTGTATCTGTTGCATGATGTGATACCGTTTTAGAGTTAACATGAATATTTCTTGAGTTCTGAAAAAATTTTGCTCAAAAATAAGGAAATTTTTAAAAAAAATAAAAGTTCTCATTTCACAATTTAAAAAAAAATGCCATAGATATTTATTAACAGTCATCCCAGTGTATATATGTGTATGTAAATATTTAATGGGAAAAAAAACTGAATCAATATCTGGCTTAGAAGCGGAGAAAAGGTCCATTGAAAAAGGTCACTTTCAGCATTATTGGTATATGTCCTACCGACTCCTTTTAACGGCTTAAAGCCATTTTGTTAAAAAAAAAACTGTTTTTCTCCGTCTTTCACTCTAATTACAAACGAATTAAAACCATCAGCTGAAATTCCTGCTTTTAACATGCAGTTTTGAGGTCTGTAATATAACTTTACCGTTTCTACTATCATTTTACTATTATTTTCTAAACATAATCTTACTTTTTAGCAATTACTTCAAGGTATTGAATATTGTATAAATAAAACTGTGATTCGCCTTTACTGTCAAATTGATACAATATTGAAGCGAAATTCTCACTATCAAAATGTTTCATAGAAAATCCCTTGAACTGTTGTGACTCAGGGGACAGAGTTCCTCTCAATGATTCCAGATTCAAATCTCAGCGATGACTGGTCTCAAAAAATCACTCCGGCCTGAAATATTCACATCTGGTGAGAGTGTAGGTTTACTTCGTAACTGTCACGGTAAATAACAAGATTCCATTATTACGATTTTCGTTGCATTTTAGACAGAAACAATTTGTTCTTGTATGGTAAAAAAACTTGAAGCTTCCGATGACTCCGGAAACCTTACGTTTTTGCACAACCAATCCACCTGCCGGTTTAAAACTATAAATTTTACGGGATATTTCTGCAATGTATAGTCTTAGTCGTATTAATATTTCAATAGAAGAAATACAAAAGTGAAGAAATACTATACATACGTGAATTTAGAATTGATACTATGACAGATATCGTGATGCTTACAAAGATATCAGTGTGCCAATTACTCGACGAGTAATTTTCTTGTATGACTAACTTTATAATAAGGAAAATATAACAGCAATTAACCAATGAAGTAAAATACATAACTTATAGAAAATTTGTGTGCACATAGGAAAAGAATAAAATTATTCCGGTTTTCCATTTTTAGGCATTGGTTAGAATCAGAAACAGATGAATTATAAAACAATAATATGAATTGAAACTCATGTTAAAAATAAGCTCTTCCTTTGCCTGACGATATAAATATATTAACGCTTGCATAATACATTTTTGAAACTGATTTCGACGCATAAATTGCGCATTAAATAAATTTCAAATAGATCAGGAAGTAGTACAAAAAGAGTATTGAAAAATACTTTTCTGTCTGTTCAAATAAAATGAAAATCAGAGATACGATTTAAAGATAAGGTTTAAATAAAATGGAATGAGTATAATTTAGAAGTATTTTTTCATTCCTTAGGGCTTCTGAAACACTGAATTCTTTGAAACTGAATATACGCTATCAATAATCAAAGAGACTAGATATTTATAAACATTTTATGTCAAGGAAACAAAAATAAAAAAATGACGCAATTTGCTGCTGCTTTAAAATGACACAATTTGCTGCTGCTTTCATTTTCTAATTTCGCAATACTTTTTTTTGGAAACTTCTTAATTTTCTCTTATAAATAAATATTGCTGCAGATATTTTTTTTTTAAATGTGGCATCGCTTCGTTTCTTATGAGAGAAAGAAAATTCATTTTTGAAATTATTGGTTGTAAAATTACACAAATAAATGTCTTAACAGCATGCAATTTTACATATTTATGACCAAGTTCATGCAATTTCAATTGATACTGATATAATTGGATAAGGTAAACAGGTGATTCCGATAGCATTTATAAGTTAATATTTTTTTTGAAACTGTCGTAAAAGATATTTGTTTGACATGTAATTAAGATAAAACCAGGTTTATAATGGTATTGATCAAAGCAGTAGATTTATACCCACTAAAAATCAAAGAATATCTCTTTGAGTCCGTAAATCAATTCAATTACCTCGATACAAATTTTTCCTGTCGTACTTATAAGAAATTTAAATTGAAAAAACAATTGAAGTATCCAATACGTATTATAATGAACCTAAAAGTCAGCGTATATAAGAAATTTATTAGCTAGAATTCAAAATTAGTGTTCACAAAAGATTTTAACTAATGTGCTACGGTTTTAATATCGTTTGAATGGCGTATTTATTATAACCATATTATATGATATAAAATCATCAAAAAGGCGAATACTCAAATAAATCGTTATCATCTCTTATATTAATACAAACAATTTAGTTATGTAAGGCATATATGAATAAATCTCTTTTTCTAAGATTTGTCCTCGCATTTAGTAAACTAAATATGCATTTTATCATTTTTCATACTTATAGCAATTTATTTACTCCGCCAAATATCAACTCATCCGTGTACTATCGAAATATAATTATATCTGAAAATGTCTTCACAAATGCGATCTCCTGAAACAATTATTTTCATATCCTTTATTTGTAACAACAATTTCGTTCTGAAAAACTTAGCGCCAAATATTACCTCATCCGTTTACTATCGAAATATAATTATGTCTAAAAATGTCATCACAAATGCAATCTCCTGAAACATTTATTTTCATATTCTTTGTCTGTAACAACAATTTCATTTTGAAAAACGTATGACTTTGAAAAACGTAACGCCAAATATCAACTCATGCGTTTACTATCGAAATATAATCATATCTGAAAATGTCATCACAAATGCAATCTCCTGAAACATTTATTTTCACATCCTTTATCTGTAACAACAATTTCATATTGAAAAACGTAAGTTTAAATCCCTTTGATAAACTTATTCTATTATTAAGTCTAATTCATTAACATTTTACCATCCATAAAGAAGTTAACCAATTATTTACTCCACCAAACACCAAATTATAACTTAAAATGACGACAAAACAAAGGTCATAAAGGGAATCAAATCTTAGTAAACATAAGAAACATAGAATTTTAACAATTTATGTTTTACAAAACCATAATAATTTTTCTTTTAAGTTTCAAAATATAATTCAAAGACAAATTGTTTCAGTAAATGCCTTTTGTTTTATATATTTCGTTCAAGATTTTCGTAATTTTCCACATTACTCATTTACAAGAAAAAAACTGCCTCACTATCTCTTCCTATGATACTAAGAAAAAAATGCATACGGACATATCATCAACATATTATCGTTTATGTATTGTCTACTTTATCAACATATTTTACCCTAAAACAAGTTAACAAACTATTTACTCCTCCAATCGTCGGATAATAACTAAAAAATTATGACAAAGCACAAGTCATTCCGTGAATCAAATCACAATCTTCCTAAAAAACACAGATTCTTTAAAAAAAATTATTTCACAAAACCATAATAAGTTTTTTTTAAAGTTTCAAAGTATCATTTACAGACAAATCGTTTCAGTAATTGCCCTTTGTTTTATATATTTTCTACAAGCTTTTCGTAATATTCCACATTCCTCATTTCCATGAAAAAAAAGAACTGGCTCTCTCTCTTCCTGTTCTACTATGATATAAGTGCATACGGAGAAAAAAAAATGTTTTTATTCCATCCGTAGTTTCATCTTCCCTTCTATTTGTTTCAAAAACATCACGTGCGAAAAAGGTTTTAAAGTCCTAAATCTTTGCCTCCATTGCTTTGTATTTTTAAGGAAGTTTCCAGATATTCCTTTAGGATTACAGGTTTATCTTGTCTATTTATTTATTTTGTTTTGGATCAATTGCCTTTCTTTCCGTAGTTTCATTTTAACTTAAAAAATAAGTAGGTTGAGTTTCCGAAGAAAATAAGCTCTATTCCCATAACAAGTAAGATTTCTCTGAGGATTTACTTAAGGAATATGCATAATAAAAATTTATGCAGATATTTTCTTCCTCTTATTGGATTTTATTGGCTGTTATAAAAGGCATATAAATTGAAAAAGCACTTTTTAGATTCCTCAAAACCAAGAGTATATCTAAGATCCGAGAAAGAAAATTGTTTGTTCGGATTTCGTGAAACCATCGTTATGTTTCAGTTATTATTATTTTTTCCTTATTGCAATATTTTAAATAAGCGATTGTGGTATCTTTAGTTTCATTCAGAAAACGTTTTTACCTAAAAAATCAACGTAATATTATAGCGAAAATAAATAAATAAATAACTAATGCATCAGCAAATTGAACATTTTTGTTTAATTTTATTTTGCTTAACTATAATTTTATAAGAAATCAAATCTGGCGTTGCAATACATTATTTAATATAGCAATATTACAAAGATGAAAAAAATTAATTGTGCTTTAATAATCATCTTTTTTTATCTCAAAAATAACTTCATATATTTTTTTTTCAAATGTATCTTTACAGGCAGAAATATTCAAATTGCCATAGGGTTTTATATTGACGAGAATAGTGTTAAAATATCACAGTTTTAAAATTATGATGTATTAGAAAGGCTATTTCCAAGCTCTTCAAAATTGATTATGTGCTTTCAAAAGGAAGAGATTTTGTCTATTTGAACTGTTTGCAGAGAGTGTAATTATTTCATTTAAAAAAGTTATGTTGTTATAAAGTAAAACACATTACGAAATTAAGTGTGTATGTTATTAGTTTACATTATGATTTTTGTTATCTATCAGAAAACTGTTTTTCTTATTCTACTATCATGGACTAGTAATATTCAGCGAAGTATATAGTGATATTTGACGAACGTTATCAAAAACAAATGAAATAGAAATTTTTTATTCAAACAATGCCCGTAAATTTTACAGGATATTCTGATGCGGCAATCCTGTAACTGTAACGACTGTTTAGATATTTATTAATACGTAATAAAGAAGAACCTAGGTTAGCCGAAGCCGGTAAGTCACGGGGTGGAAACCGCAAATATATATATATATATNCTTAGAAGTTCTGAAACGCTTAAGTGAGACACCCTGTATATATATATATATATATATTAGTACACAAAATTTTCAAAATCAAACGCTAATTTTGAACAAAATCGGTCGAAAAGCTCCGGAGAAATAGAATTTCAAAAAAAAAAAAGAAGAAATAGAATTTCCAATTTCTTTAAAATTAAAATTCTCAGGATTTATTTGACCGATTCTGCTTAAATTTTATAGAATGCAGTATTTGTCCTTAAATTTTGATGGATAAGAAAATAAGTTTTTAGATAAATAAGAATTTTTGTCATTTTGTTGTGCATTTATACGTAATGTAGTTAATTATTAATCAATTTGAAAACAACCAATATTTTTAAATATACTTCTGGGGAAAATTATTTCAAATAAATGTTATTTATATAATTGCTTTAAAAAGTTTCGTTTATATCCTAAGCAACTTGAATATTACACACTGGTAAATAGGTTTATGATATTTTGATTCAGTTTTATTATTATTTTTACACTTTAGAATACTTTTTTGATAATGCTATTTTTTGAAAATAAAAGATTGAAAACGTCTATTCATCCACGTTTTACATTTAGCTTATCGTAAGGTAGATTAAGCACTTAAGAGCATCAATTTAGAAAGCAAAATTAACTTTATCATTTAAAAAAAGTGAAGTAGCTTCATAAAAAGCAGATGTCAGAGTCGAAAGTATTCCCACGACGAGTCATTAAAGTCCTGAGAAAGCCTTCATGACTCTCAATTCGAATTCTTTCAGAACATGTTTGTTTTAACGTCCTAAACACTCGTCCGAAAATCCCTCTGATCAGTGGACTTTAGAAGAAAGAACTCTTCTCCTCACCTGTCAACGACAAACAGTAGTTAATATTTATGGGACCGAAAAGAGAAAAAAAAAGAGTTTTTCAGACAAACGAAATTCCCCGTGTTGTGAGCGGGGAGGTCCAGGGAAAAATCTTAAGAAAGTATTGATAGAATCAGAATTGGCGAGGTTTTTGGAATCCAGGCCACTGAATAAAACAAGTTTCGAAAGAGGTTTTCTGTGTCACCATATAGAGTAGGGAATAAAAGTCGATTTTAGTAAAGCAGCATTAAATTCTAAAGTACAGCGTAATAAAATAGGTTTTAAAATATAATTTAAAATATCCGAAATAATTATGCAATTTATCGAATGGTTACTGTATTGCAAAGCTATACAATTTAATCTAAACTATCCTTATTAGTGCTTTTACTCATCATTAAAATTAAATAACTCTTTCGGTGATGAAATTATTGTTATTATGTACACATTAATCAGAAAAACTAATTTTTTGAAACATTAATCAATTTTTTAAAATCAATTTTTGATTGACGTGCTTCTTATTTTTAATTTACAAATAAATGTTTAATTGTGAAAGGTTAATAATATTTTATTTAATTATTTCGACAAGCTTGCAACAGCAGGAAGAGACCCTACTCATGGTAAAAAGTATTAATTTTCCATCATATTAATGCACTTTTATGTTAATTTAATTTGATTTAATTATTTTTTATTAATTAATTAAGACAACTAAATTGTAAAAAATTTAGCACATTTCGTAGGCATTCTACAGAATGCCAGATGAGAAACCGGCAAAATATCAAATGCATCTCCGATTCGTTTCGAAGTTTTAACACGTGCCTGAGACTCAGAATTAGCCAGTTCTACTTTGTGGTTTACTCAGGAATCTCACGATCACAATATTTCATTTTTTGCCTGAAGACGTTCGGCATTATATGAATTCCACCATTTCATAATTTGCCGTTTCAAACTTTGCCGGTTTTTCATACTTTGCTTTAATATCTCCGGCATTATATACAATTCCTAGGCATTCTATAGAATGCCGCTGTTTCTTATACTTTGTTATATGTTGCCATTAGCATATATAATAGCCTAATCAAGACATTCTTTAATACATTTCTTGAATAGCACTTGTCATTCTGTATAATTGGTAAGTATTAAATACAATGCCGAAAAAAGTACGAAACAAATCTCATAATTCATACTTTGCGTATAAACGTCCACCATTATATGTATAGCCTAGGCATTTTGTAGAACTAATGATCCGATCTTCACTTTTTGTTAAAATCTAAGTTTACTTTAGACATAACTTCTGATCTATCAAACTATTTTTTGTATAAATTTATATTTCTGACTCTCGAAACATAGGGATGTAGCCTCGATCTAGGAAGTATGTTCCTAATAGTTTGATAAGTTAACATTTGAAAAAATTAACATTATATTTGATAAAATTAACATTTAAGGAGTCCAAGCGGCCAAAAGCTTGGACTCTTTAAATGTTAATTTTATTTATACCGTGTTTCGCAATATGTTGAGAATTTTTTAAAGCAAATTGCAACATTTTTCAACACAATTATAAAATCCATTTATCCAAGGATAATTCCAAGCAAAAAAGAAAAGCTTTTTGTAAATATTTATTTTTTTCATACTTACATCTTCGTGTATTCGTACTTACATATGAATATGTATAGCAACCCTTTAGTAAGCGTTTTTACCAACTTAAGTATAAACGTATGCTTAAACTTAAAAACGGAACTAGACGACGTGGTTGATTTTTAAGCTGAAAAGGTTTATAAAAATCCTTTTTTTATTAATTTGCTTACATTATTTATTAATGCATATATTCCAGTATTATTTAATTATATTCTGATTGTATAAATACCTTTTTAGCAAAGGGCAGAAAATTATGTTAGTGCTAAGATGAAAGGATAGACTTTAACGTAAATAATATTATTTTCGTTTAGATTTGAAATAATGTTAAAAATGTCTATTTTATCACAATATTTGGTACTGTAAATAAAATGAAACATTGTAGTAATGTTTGATTTTTCACATTTTGGCAAGTTTATTGCTGCTATATTGTGGATAACAAAATTTAAAAAATGTTTGCCCAGATTTTTTATGGAAGTTCGTTAATAGGGTCTAAACTATTCAAAATTCTATAATTTATTTTTATCTAAACTAAATTATCAGTAAGGGCTACATTAATATTCAGTTGAATCTTCCCATAATGGCCGTAATAATTTAATGCGTCATTCTTATTCCTACGATATTATTTATTGCAATTATCAGTCCTTTCCTAATATTACGTGACCATTTCCCCTTTCTTTTTGTGGCCTAAAAACCTATCCACAAAGCAGGAAGGAATCATACTATTATTGATTATATTATATCAAGAACCGAACAAACAATAGAAGCATTGATTTCCTGCAACCGATGTAAGTCACGATTACAAGCCCATTGAAATTTTTTCATTCAAAACTGCAGAAGCTGAACGAATTTTCTTAAACAATTTTCATCGTGAAGTTTTTATCTTCGAGAAAAGGCTAAAATACTTTATGTTTTAACAGGAAACCTTTGATTGATGGTTGCAGTTAAGAGTACAGATCAGAAAACTCACACTTTCGAGAAATCAATAGCAGAAGCTGAGAGAAAGAGAATGAAGAATGAGAAGAAAACGAATATCCAGGTATTGAGTTGTAATGCAACTCGGAAAATTTCTATTGCAGATTTAAGGAAAGCATTTAGATTGCAAGAGAAATACGAGAAAAAGTTCAGCTATAGTGTAAAACGCTAAACTAAACTACCAATTCTATTTTCAGCCTCTTAATGGATAAGTTTGCAATAGCTATTTTTGTATTTTTTGGCAGTAATTTGTCAATAAATTTGAATGTTGGAAGCAAAAAACTGATAGCTTATTATCAAAAAAGATTCTTTCTGATTTTCAAATTAAAAATAAAGTACACTGTAAAAAATTTCGAATCAAATTACTGTAAAAGGTACCGACACTCAGAGTGTTGCTTCTTTTTACTGTGAAATCCACTTTTACTGGAACATGTTACGGAGCAGAAAATATGTTATACCGTCAATTTTACGGTAATAATTACACTATAATCACTAAATCACACTAATAAAATATTAATAATATTTATTTTTTTATTAATAATAATAATATTTTACGATAATACGGTAAACTTTTATGATATAAATGGATTTTATTGTAAAATGGATTTAACGGATGACGTCACTTCAGTGCTTATATTTTATATCGCTATTTGACACGGAATTTTTTACAGTGAATGATTAGCGATATAAGCTGGAGGAAATTTTCATTTAATTGTCAAAAATAAGAATGAAAGATTTTTGTTGTTTCCTTTTTGAATATTAATTATGTAGTTGCAATAACTTAACATAAAAATAAAATGATACATAACAGTTTTGAAAATCTGCCCGTTTTTTGAACACTAAAAAAATAACAGTAAAAAAGACACTCAGGGTGCTGGTTCTTTTTTACAGTAAAATTCAATTTTACTGGAACATGTTACAAATCAAAAATGTGATATATCATCATTTTTACATTATTTAAAGTAAAATCATTGAATCACTCTAATTAAATAAATTTATTGTAAAATATGGTATGATATTTTACGATAAAAATGGATTTTACGGATGATGCAAACTAAGTGCTGGTACTTTATATCGCAAATGAATCCTCAATTTCTTATACTGTATTTAAGTTTAAAATACAGTTTCATGCAAGTTTTCTTTAAAAAAAATACCTTCGACAAATGAGCATTCTTTTAAAACATTTAGATATCTTTTTGGGATGATTATGAGTAAACATTTTAAAAATAATATCTTCTTTCTATGAAAGGCAATATTAATGATCATCTAAACTCCTTTTTCTGTAATCTTTATTTAATTTCATTGACTGATATGCGTGATTACTGTAATTTATATTGTATTCCCTCATACATGCTCAGATATACATTTTTGATTTTATGTATTAAATTTTTACACGTAAATATTATGAAATTGATTATTTTCAAGAAGTTTTTGTATGTTGTTTTTTTGTACTAGCTTGAGTACATGTAATGTAATTGTTTGTGTATATTACTGGTGTTGCAAAACTAACAAAAGTAAACACTTGAAACCAATAAAGCTGAAACGTAGATGGGATATAATACACTGTAAAATTTCAGGATAAAAATATGATTTTAAATGCTGGAACTTTGGGTGCATAAATTATTTATCGTGTGATGTAGTGATTTTACGGAAAATATTACTATAAAAATTACTATAAATATATTTTCCTCCGTAACATGATCTGGTAAAAATGGATTTTATGGCGATAATTACTGGGAGCTAGTAATTTTTCGACTCAATTTGAAATGGAATTTTTTGTAATGTATTTAACATATGTCTAAGTTTACATGAAATATCTACAAGAAATTACGTGAACTATTGACAGTGTAGGGGAAAAGTTTAGTAAATGAGAGAAGAGAACGTACAACGTTGTAGGAATATTTAATCTTTTCAAGCAATATTTTTGTCTCTTGAAATTTTGTTGAAAAAAAACATAGTTCTTAATAAATAAGTTTTATCATAAATAGGCTGCAATTTCAATTTTTAATCAAATTCCAGTAGTCCTCATTTATTTTTATTAAAAATATATTTACTACACTTGTTTTTAAATAGTTTTTCTTTAAAAACACAAAAACTTCAATATTTATCAAAGAAATTTTTATTGTAAAACAAAAAGTCTTATTTGTAATAAGAAATTAGTTGCATGATTGCAAAACTGATTCATTTGAAGCCTATAGTACTTGAATTTTGCATTAGCTAATACTGTAATACGATAAAAATTAATTTCGGGATATAATAATAACGATTAACAGAAATTTTGCTATTTGCTAATTATAAGTTTTCATGGACATTATGAAGTTAACATGAATAAAACCAAATTGTAAATGACTGTAAGAATTCATAATACATTTGGGAGCTTCGATTCAAATATATTTTCAGAACAACTTTAAACATCAAATTTGAAAAAAAAATTTGCAAAGTTGCACTTTTTTGTAATTTTTTTAACTGTCACCCATAATAATTCTCTGCAAATTTGTAATCCTCGAAATATCAATTCTTATCATATACATCTAATATTATTTACTTTTAAATTCCCTGTACTTTTAACTTAAAAGAAATTAGGAATTAATTTCCCTAAATCCTGTTTAATTTTATTTAAAATATTTAAGAAATATTAAATAATTCATATATATTTTTAAAATCAGATATTTCAAAATATTCGATAATTACTTTTTTGATATATGTGTGAAACTAAGTGAGTAACACAGAACTTAATTCGAAACACATTTATCAAACACAGACTCAGACTCAGTCAAGTCAGCATCAAAAAATCTCGAGAATGATTTATATCCAGATTGGTTCTAGTTTTCCAAACCTGAGAACTATGCATCCGAAACCGCAGCAAATACTTAAGCTATTTTTATTCTTCTAATTTTTTCTTTCGCCCATTCTTTTCCTTCCTTTTTTTTAGAATTCAGTAAATTCTTAGGAAATCCTTTCTAAAGTTGAGATTTACATCTCAAAAGTGAAATTGATATATCTTACTCATACTTTTAAAATTTTCCAACAATGTTTCAAAGAATAATTTTATTTATTTCGTTTTTACTTAAATTTGAAATACTATCTACAAAGACTGTTTACAAGTTTTATTTTATTAAAAGTATTTGGTTTACTCAAAAGCATGTTAGTGAATAAATTTTATAGTAAATTTAATGAAATATATTCTATAATGACCACATGTAGAACTTTGGCCATTATATTTGTGACCACAAAATTGTTTGCAAATAAATCGAAGGCATTCCATCGATAGTTTAATTAACCTAAATTTATAATAAAATTGTGCAAAGCAGATTTATAAATCATACATAGTTTTTTATGAAAAACTCAGCATTTTAAAGTTCCGGCCATCAGTACCGGCTTTTTCCGAACTTTCATAAGTAGGTTTTCCTGTAGCAAAAAATCAGTTTTTGTTATTAAATGTGGTAAACAATGTGTAGTAATTCAGTACTATTTCAAAAAGAGCCTCAACACTTGGAAGGTTACATTATATTAAATCACAATACAGAAAGAAAATACTTAACAAATTGATCTGAGTTATCATCACTAAATTCACTTGGATTAATATTAGATCATTTTTAAACACGATAATATTTACTAATGTTACTACAGTTATGTTTTCAGATATATTGTATATGGATCCGGTGGGGAGGGGAAGTTTGAATGTAATACGCAATAAAATATGCACTTTATTTAAATCATATAAGTATAGATTGAATTTAAACATATATTATTCTATATATCTGCAAAAAATCTAGAAACATTCAAATAAATACTCATTTCAATGATAATCATAAATTAATAAGTATCATGATTCTTATTTTATTTCGATTTTGCTTAACAATAAATTATTTCAAAAGTATAACTTCTCAACCAACCAACTAATAATGTATAGCTTATAAGATTAACAAAACACGACAAAATATAATATTGTAATATATAATAAAATATGCATCTCTTTAAAATTTGGGTATAGATTTTAATCACACGTAGATCATTCTATATTTCTCTAAAAAAACCTAGGCAAAAGCAAATAATTACTAATATCAATAACAACTTAAAATTGATTATAAGTATAGTACTATGAATTTATTTTTTATTTTTTAGCATTAAATATCAAAGCAAAATTGAAACAATGAACTAATAATTTTTTTAAGTATAAGATTAAATTAAAAAATAAAATAAAATCCTTTTCTTAAAAAAAGTCAATTTGGTTACAAATGATCTTCATCGAACATTTAGTTTCAAAAAAACGTTCATACATACTCACAAAAAAAGCTGTTATATGCTTTCACTTTTCATTAGAGTCGGAAATTAACTATATACGCCACAAATATACGATAACGAAAGTGTGAGGCATAAAAACATTTATTCCTTTGCAGAGAATTAATGAAGACATAGTTTCAATAATGCCACAAAGTCATTAGTGTTGGTTGTAAAAATGTAACACATCGCCATCCATGATGTGTTTGACTAAATGCTAAGCCAATTACGTTTCTCAAGATGGACAATTAGCTACTGTGGTAATTTACATCCTAAAGAAACTAGTCCTTTTTTGCTCATTAGTACATGATAATTCCAAGCAAATTGAAATGCTTTTATTTTTAATTCTGCCTAATGCGTAGGATTCGAGAGTATTTTTTGTCCATGAAGAGTTTTCAGTTTGATTTGGAATACTGCCATAGTTTTAGCATTATTTCAAGTTTTTTTTATAGATAATTTGATTTGTCAATGGGATATAAATACTATTTGTTTTATTATAAATGTCATCTTCAGAAAGGAAATATATTTTAACTTTTTTGTTCTACATGTATCGATTATCAGCTGAAAATATTGATTTTATTAATGGGTTTTAATGTTTTTACTAAATCTCCAAATCCTTATTTTTATATTTCTATTCAATACATATAGGTGAAATAGGATACATTTTTTGAACGAAACTTCTAAAATAAAAAAACCCTCCAATTGGTCTTATTTTTTAATAAGTGCAACAAAGATAGAATTTTAATTAAAATTTTATCTAAATAAGTTTCATTATAATTAGCATGCTAAAATAAAATTTTTAATGAATTCTGCTAACCCATGCTTTACTTTCAAATGCATGGTTTTCTTTAAATAATAGTAATTATTGTTTATAATTCCACTACTAATTACTATTATATTAGTCATTATCTGACAGTTATAGTAAAGTTATTGCAGATAAATTTTATTAATGTTAGTAAAATAATTAATTTTATGAATATAAGCAAAAAGGAAGGAAGTAATAAATAAATGAAGCATAGAATAGAATACTTCCCTCTTAAAATTGATCAGTGATTTGCATTCAGTTATTAAAGGACTTACAAATGCAACTCTTAATTTTTATGAAAATTAATTTCTTCCAAGGTTGGATAAAAATGTGAAACAGTAAAAAGAAAAAATATCATTTTATGTGTTGATGACCCCTGAAACAAAGGTATTGTATTACCGGAAACAACTTACTAATGCATGTTTTTTTTTATATAATAGTAATTGTTATTTATAATTCAACTACTAATTACTATTACTTTAGTCAATATCAAATAGTTATAGTGAAGTTACTGTAGATAAATTTTATTAATGACAGCAAAATAAATCTCAAATATTTTTTCTTTAATCTTATAAATATAAACAAACAGGGAGGAAGTAATAAATAAATGAAACGCGGAATAGAATATTTCCCTTATGAAACATAGAATACTTCCTTCTAAAAAACATAGAATCAAATACATAGAACACTTCCCTCTAAACATTGATCAGTGATTTGCATTCTGCTAATAAAGTATTTACTTATGCATCACTTAATCTTCATGACTGTACATTTTTTCCAAGGTTGGATAATATATATATATATATATATATATATAANATATACGGAAACAACTAACTAATGAATGGTTTTCTTTAAATAATAGTCATTATTATTTATAACTCAACTGCGAGTTACTATTAATTTTGTCAATATCTAAGAGTTATAGTGAAGTTACTGTAGATAAATTTTATTAATGACAGCAAAATAAATTTCAAATATTTTTTTCTTTAATCTTAGGAATATAAACAAAAAGGAAGGAAGTAATAAATAAATGAAGCATAGAATAGAATATTTCCCCCTAGAAAACAGAATAGTTTCTTCAAAAAATCATCGAATCAAATACATAGAATATTTCCCTCTAAAAATTATCAGTGATTTGAATTCAGTTATTAAGTGTTTACTAATGAAACACTTAATATTTATGACTATGCATTTTTTCCAAGGTTGGATCAAAATGCGAAACAGTAAAAAAAAAAAAAAATCTCATTTTATATGTTGACGATCCCTGAAGCAAAGGTATTGTATTACCGGAAACAACTAACTAAACTCAGAAGCACCAAAGAAAAAGAAAAACATTTACAAAGTTTCCTAACTCAAGACATACAAAGCAGTCGCCAACGAAGCTTGAAGACTCAAAGCAATGAAACTTCTTAATTTTGGACTCTTCTTAAGTTTCTCATTGGCCATTAACCTTCGAATCAATTACAGAGCCGCCATTTCACGTAGTCATTGTAATCATCCAAAATGAAAAATAAGGTAAGATTGTTTTTTTTTTATGTGAAATTGCTTCTGAGTATCAAAAGGTACCGAAAGTGGTGCTGAAAGCCTCTCTCGCCTCGTTTTCTTAATCAGATATTAATCAGATTCATCGGAGTCAATCGATGAAGCGGAAAGTTTTACGCCCTCTAAATTGTCCCCCTTCAAGGCACGGATATCGAATCTAGTCGAAATGAATTTTAACTCATTATTCCTTAATTGCGGCATTAACTAACGCACTCATTTCTGTTGTAATGAACGCCACTTCTCTTTTTTGATTAGAAAGTTTTCAAGTTGCTGTTGCAAGCACTTATGGTGGTTGAATTCCGTTTTCATTTTATTATAAGTAGTTGTGTCTGAAAGTTTCTAATAAAGAAGGATCTAGAAGAGAGCCTCAAGTTTCATTAGAATAGCCCAAAAATCACCTAATTAGTCAAAAACACATCACGCAAATCAAGTAGATAAAGATTTTACACTTAGTAGTTTATAATAGAATATCTTTCGTAAAATGTATTTGCTATGCTGAATATTGGCAACAAAAAAAAAGAATTATTTGGTTGTAAAATAAATTTAGTTTTTACTGCGTTACTTTGTAAGACCCCAATACATCAAAGTAATTAAATACTTCTATAGAAAAATGCTTCTAAGTAAGGATAAATGTACATATCTAAGTTAGGACATGAATTATATTATTTTTTACAGTGGCATAATAACTAACACACTCATTCTGTAGCAAAGAACACCACATCTCTTGTGATTAGAAAGTTTCCAGGTTGCTGTTACCAGCCTTTATAGAAGCTGAATACTATTTCTATTTTAATATGAGTTTTGAGTCTGAAAATGTCTAATAAAAAAGAATCAGGATAGAGGATAACTCACTAGAACAGCCAAAATTCACTTAATTTGAAAAAAATATATAAATAAGAAAAAATAGCGATATTAAGTTATGTGAACACAAAATAGTTCTCAATATCTTTTAGTTACAATATAGTTTGCAATTGTTTACCGTTAATTTTTCATTAAACGGTATTTGTAAGAACGCTGCGTGTATTATTTGGTTGCCTGAAAGCTTCACGTACATTACTTCTTCTAAAAATTAGGGGAAAGTAATTTACTGTAGTTTTAAAAAATACATTATTTTACTTGTGCCAATTCTACCCTGAGCTATGGCAAAAGTGAATTCTTAAAAAAATTGAAGTACTAGAGATTTACGAAAACAAGTTTTCATAACTGTTCGATCCTGATTTAAACACTTTTTGTACTTCAAAAATTGTACCTAAAGCTCCTGTTCACATATTCACAGATCGGCCAATTATTCATATGTTAATTGCACAAACGAAAAAGGTCAATTTCTAGTTAATTGCACTTTAGTAAGTTTTCAAAACAAGATTTCTAAGATGTTCTCGTTTATGCGCCTTTTGAATGGCCATCTTCACCTCAAAAGGTTTTAATCCACTTCTTAATTTTTCAATGAGATCCATACAAGCAAATAATTTTACAAGTTCGGTTATTTATCAATGCTGTTTCAAAAATGGTAACTATTCCGAATTCCACTGAAAATGAAACGCTAGGAAAATGATACAAAAATATGAGTAGTACAAATAAACTCAGAAAAGTCAGAATTTTGCACAATGTTTCAGTAAAGAACTTTGCATTGAATAAAAATGTCATATTTGAAAATAAGGAGATTTAATAATTGCAAGCATTAAAACGAACAATACGATAGTGTGATATTTGTTAGGCTTCTCAATAAGCCTTCCATAGTAACCCATTGTCTGCCATACAAGGCATACATAGTCAGACTTATTGTGAATGATTACAGCGCCCTCTGTTGGTTAGGTAGAAATTCCTAACACATAATGACAAAACAATCCTGCAGTTGTCCTGAAATATTCATTCAACATAACGAAATTCGATTTTGTCGCCATATTATTATCGTACTTTGTTTCATGTATTTATGAACAAAATTCAGGAATAATATTTTTAAATATACTTTTCATGATGAAAATATTCTCTTTTTTCATTATATGTAAGATATGAAATATATAAATAATCAACTTATTCGTTGCGATTAAAATTCAAAATAATTCACATCACATAAAATTCATCAAACATTTTTAGTAAAAAAGATTCATTCATACTGTGTAAAATTCGTTCGAAATATAAAACGCAACAGAACTATCTACATTTCGATTCAGGAATAAAATGGAACAGGTTCTCTAAGCCCAGGTGAAAAGTGAAACGCGTTCGATATATGAGATATTCCTTCGGTGTCTTGGCTAACCAATTCAATACATCATATGTCAAGACTCATTAATGCGCTGAAATGCTCGCTATTAAATCCTGTCTGACCTTATCTCGGTCATCGTAGCTTCCAAATATACTTCTCATCAAAACCGAGTTCATTCCTCACATATTTATCTTGACCTCGCATTAGCGCCATTCAATTAATTCATGCATTCGTAGCATCTCAAACGGGATAGTACGTTTATTTTAACGCTACCTGGAAATATAAATCTTCGATGTATTGATATATAATTATTCCTGACAGATTTTCCACTCTTGTAAAGGTTACGTTAAAATATTGTAAGGATGATTCTGACCTATGAAATTAATTAATTTAAATATAGCTAGCTTTTTTTAAAAAAACAAACAAATATTATCTAATTACAAATTTTAGTCAACCATGATTACTTTCTATTCGGTTTTATTTTTTAATAGGCTATGTGGAGCTTTATTGTCAATAATAAGATAGTAAATTTATTAATGTTAAAAAAATAATTGGAAGAAAATATTCGCAGTAATCATTGCATACTATATGAGCTTCTGTAACAAATCAGTTTGAACTAGATTTTGTTACAATCAAATGTAAACACTCCCAGTAATCATCGGAGCTCTCTGGCTTCAAACGGGATAGTACGTTTATTTTAACATTATACAATATAAATCTTCGATGTATTGATATATAATTATTTTTGACAGATTTTCCACTCATGTGAAGGTTACGTTAAAATATTGTAAGGATGATACTAACATATGAAATTAATTAATTGAAATACAATTAGTTTTTTTAAAAAAAAAAAAACAAATATTATCCAATTACAAATTTTAGTCTACCACAACTACTTTCTATTCGGTTTTCTTTTTTAATAGGCATTGATGTTAATAATAAGTTAGTGAATGTATTAATGCTAAAAAAATAATTGGAAGAAAATATTCGCATCAATTATTGCATACTAAAAGAGCTTCTATAACAAAACAGTTTAAAATCGATTTTGTTAACACTCCCAGGAATCATTGGATGTTTATAAAAAATCCTATTTAAATATAAAAATAGTTTTATGTACATTTATACTATGCTTGCTAAAATAAATACTTACTGAGGTATATGCATGAAATTTTATTGTGATTATTATTGATTGATCAAATAAACCTAACAATAGTTAGCTTGTTTAATAAACGATAATTTAATAATTCTAATTAAATCTTAACACATTTTTAGATCAACAAATTATCATAAAAACGAGCATTTTTTTAAAACATTACTTGGATAAATTATGTTTAAAATTCTTAATAATAAATTAGGCAGCGCATTCTTTAAAATAAAGAATAATATCCATCAATCAAATGCATCATGAAAAACTGTTACCATTTATCCTTACGTAATGAAATATAAAAAACTCACCTAAACGTTAGGGGAAACAACAAAATTCTTTTCTTACCTGCAATAAAAAAACATGGGTTTATTTAAAATAATCAACTAATTAGCATAAATAACTTTTTTGTTGAAAATATTTATGTTATATTAGTCCTCTTATTGTAATCTAAGTAATATTAAATTGTAAAATATTGCAAGTGGTCTGATGATATATA
>NC_092207.1:47385609-47396980 GCF_043381705.1 Parasteatoda tepidariorum | reverse complement strand
TAAGTTTTGATTTTCAAATGTATACTTTTTATAACGTCGATTGATGTAAAATATTTCCAGATTAATCATATCATTAAAAACTTTCGAAGCACAGCTTTATAAATAGTTCAAACGGATTTTCAAAAATAGCATTAAGTGTAGCTAGATCCTTTCGCACATGAATTTGCTTTTAAAATGCAAATAACAGACATTTTTTTTGAAAAATCCTTTTAATAAAATTAGAAACAATAAATTATTTATTCAGCTACTAAATTATTAAAGGAAATTTCATTTACAACTTTCTAAGCAAATGATCAAGACTTTATGTTGGTATACATTAAACAAATGTTCGAAGAAAGATTTCAGAATTTCTGACTAAAATTCTCTCTCTGAGCCATTTAAGCAAAATCGCCGGAAAACCACATACTAAAAATCGTGTAGCTTTCATCTCCGCCTCCTAAGACCATTACAGGGAAATAAGATGCAGCAAGGCATTCTGGGTAAATGGAATCCGTTTCACGTACACATACAAGGTCTGTGTCTGATGATGAGACGGATCATTAACTAGGATTTCGTGATGTCTTAGTTGCCTGACCATTGGCTTCCCTTCAACTGACCAACACCGGGCCACAGTACATTTATTCCCATGCAAAGATATATTAACCTATTCAGTATAAGGTCCATGAGAACCCCAAAGCGATAAACGATGCCCATCGTTAAATGTGGCAAGAGACAACCGGACATGCCGACTGCGGTTAAGAGGGACATTACTTGGACTCTTAAGTACACACTTCATTTCTGAAGATCTAGATATGTTTAATTGTTTGAGAAATCATATTTTACACAAGTCTGGGAATGCATTGGAATTATGGGCAAAACATCTGTAAGTCCTGGGAATATGATTTTAAACGATTTTAAAATAAAGATCTATCTTAAATAGGATTGTAAGAGTTTATTAGCGTTTGTACTTTAACGTATCAAGCTATATTAAGAAACAATTCTTTGTTTTATTTAAAAAAGGTTTATTTCACACCACAACAAATACAATAACAAATATAAAGTACCCGTAACGGGATAGTTAAATCTTATAAAACAAAGTAGAAAAAGTGCCCGTAACAGGATATATGAAAATATTTACCCCGACCCGCCCCAATTCAGGGCATACGGGTAAATGTTTATTAAAACCAAGTAAAAACAGAAAAGAACATAAAATGCATGAAGTGCATAAAATACATAAAATACAAGAGTCGTATGGCAACAGTCGGGAGGGCCGCCTTTCGTACAGGATATATGAAAACTCACCCGCAACGGGATAGGTAAAATATTATAAAGCAAACTAGATAAAGTGCCTGTAACGGGATATATGAAAACTCACCCGTAACGTGATAGTTAAAATATTCTAAAACAAAATAGATAAAGTGCCCGTAACAGGATATATGAAAACTCAAATTCCACAACAACAACTCATTGTTAATCTACCAAAAAGTCTTTTAATTTTATCATCTACTTTTATTTTATTGTTTATCTCTTTATGTGTTTATTTTATTTTATTTATGCTTTTGATAGTCCGTTATATTTTTAATATTTTTAGACTTTATAGTACCGTTTATGTTGATAATAGTTGCTTGGAAATTACTTGATATTAAATAAGGCAATCGTATGAGAATGTCTATTTCTATGTTTGTAGTTAGCATTGCGATAAACTAGGCGATTGGAAATCATAAATTGCAACTAGCGAGTTTTGATTGATATTTTTTTCATATTGTGAAGTTAATTTAAAATCATCATTAATAAGAAACTGGTTTGAGGTGAAACTAAATTTAAAATTATGTTTTTAAAAACAAGACATTTAAAAAAAGTTCTGATGCTTGTTTAAATTAACTAAATTATGTAAAAAAAGGATTCCATGATTTATAACATAAAAAAGTCTTTTTTTCTTAATTATTCTCTTTACAAAAGTAAACAAACCTTTCCAAACTCTCAATGTATAAATCAAAAATAAATAAATAAATGAATAAAAAAAAATGATAATTTTAAGTTTCAGCAAAGGCGCAACAAAAAGAAATATTTTGTTAGTTATTGAGGAGTTAATTAAAAATTAGCTCAATTTTCTATTAGAAACTGGTTTCAGACAAAACTAAATTCCTAACTTTTTATTGAAAAACAAATGACTTCAAGAAAGTTCTGATGCCTGTGTAAATTTTATTAATTATTTAAAAGAAATTCTCCTTTTTAAAAAGTGAAAAAAGCAATTTTTTCTTAACTATATGAATACCTTTACTGAATAGCTGTCTTAAATGTCAATAAATAAATTACAAAAAAAAACTATTTCAAGTACAAGATAAAACACATAAAAATAATTAAAAGGTGATATTTTATTTAAGCATCATGCAAAGCAGTTAGTGTGTACACATTGACTCTTCTAAAGCTTTACCTCATTAAACTATTTCAACTACGTAGTTATAGTTATATTGTTGACACACGAAAAGACAAACATATTCGTAAAAAACAGTTATGCTGAACTGTCAAAAAGTAAAGAAGAAATACAAGAAGAAATTAGCTTTGGAAAACTTGACTGAAGGAAATATTTTTAGCTATTAACTGGAATGGATCATGTTTAATTACACTATTAATTTTTAATGTTGCTTTTTTACACATCGTAAGTTAAATTGTATCAATACAGTCACGCCATTTCGCGTTTTTTTTGTTAGATTGCAATTTTGTTTTAAAAAATCTCTTCGCGTGTTTAATTTAGACTAGTTGTTTGCCCATTTTTAACTTAAAATGATCATTTTGTGTATTTAATTATCTGTATTCATTTATGAAAATAAATTGGACATACTTAGACTAAAGACCTATAAAATATTTTTAAACTTTAAGATTAACTGTAGCTATTGTTTCTGTTGCTGAATTTGCTATAAATGAAATGTAAAGAGTAATTTAATCTAAGGTTTAAGTAAGTACTTCCTTTTTCATGTAGCTATTAAAAAGTGTCGGAAACGAGTAAGATGCATAAATATCCTAATTATTTTGTATTTCTACAATATGTTAAGGCATACCATTATAAAAAATATTAAAAATAATATAAAAAAATAATAATTTATATTTCTTGCGTTTGAAAGTAAAATAAACAAATATTCTCTTTTATTTCTATGGGTTTAGTTTAATTTAGTTTCTTTTTAAAAAATTTTCAGTAAATTTTGTTAGTTAATTTCTAATTTATACTTAAATTTTTTACATTTAGTTTAGTTAGATTAGTTGGTTTGCTTTCGTGATTCGCTTTAAACACTTTTAATCATATTTCTGTTTTTAGTTGTGCGTGAAATGGGATTTAATTTTGAGCACAAAAAGTAGATATTTTTAAAATTACTTTATCGTTTCTGCATATTTTACATACTTTGGAAAAAATGAAATACAAATTTAAAAAATGAAATTCTAACACTATTTTTAACTAACTGTGTCCTAACGAAAAAAAGATCAAATATTTTGCAATTAAAAAGACATCAACAGCCCTGAAACCCCTTAATTATTTTTCTAAGATTAATAGCATTATCTGTCAGATAAATATTCCAAAAACATATTTGACTGTTTTTTGTCGTTAATTATGAATTTTCATGTAGGAGAACATTTATAAAACCTAAATTATCATCCAAATCGTTATTTTTAACAGGTGTGCAGGTTTGAAATTTTTGTAACTTTTATCTTTAAAACTATATCAATATTAAACAACTTCAATAAATTTTTATGTGTTTAAAAACTTTTTAAAATTCCGCCAGACAATTATGGATCTTTCAAGTCTTAAGTAGTTTTTATAAGACCTTGAAGGTACTAAGCGAGGAAAATTACCATGATTTGAATCATTTAGCGGAACATTAAGCTAAAAGCTTCTACGTGAAAGTAGAAGTTGATGACTATAACTTAAACAAACTTTTTATAAAAAGAATACTTCCAAGATAGAAATAAAAAATACATTTACCTGGAAACTTATAAGAACCTGTTTACATTAAAAAAATGACTGTACTATATTGAAATCTTTCTTGATCTGTGACGTGTACTTTTGAGTCATTTGAAAGTAACGCATGCTTTCTATATGTTTTTCAATAGTATGTTTAAAGTATGAAACTATTATTAGTTAATGTAAATTACGCTTATATATTACCGAAATTGTGTATATTAAAATTTTATAACTCTTTGACGCAGAATTTTTATGTATTTTTCATACTTTTCTTTCATTATTTTGAAAGTTCCATTTCATTTTCTTTCATACTTTTATTTCATAATCATTAAAAAATTGAAATAACCTTTTTTTTGAATTTATATAATTTAGTACAAATGTAATTCCGATAATCTAACAGAATTTATTTAGCAACAATAAGACTGCTTTGTTTTAATAATAAAAATAAATTTTTGCTTGTAATTAGAGTGTCAGGAAAAATAGATATAAAAGTGACACCGCTGGCTATCTGCGACAAAGGGATAAAAAAATTGAATACATGTTGCATACTTGTTACTGTAAATGTTCTAAATAAATGACGTATTTAAAAGAGTTGTAGTAAAAACACTAATATGACTTATAAAATAAAGCACGATATTGTCAATTAACATCAATATATATATTTAAATCTCGTAGTATGGTTAATACCTTACACATATAATAGTAGGTATCAAATCTAAATGTTTGCACAAACATTTTCTATTGAATAAAAATAATATTTATATCCCCCTTATGCAAACATTTTACGTTGCAGAATCAAAGTAACTGTTTAGTTTGTCGATATCTTTTCACTCATACAAAACATACTTTTAGAAAAAATGTCTGGTAATATTACGGTAAAAAGTTCCGGCACTCAGGGTGGCAGAGCTTTTTACCGCAAAATTTGCTTTTACCGGAGTATGTTACCAAACAAGAAATCTGATATACCGTAAGTTTGGAGTAATACTTATCTACAATCTCTGAATCACTGTAATTAAATAAACATTACTGTAAAGAGTACGTTTTAATATTTTACGAAACTGACAATACTCTGTACCAGGGGTGGCCAACCTGCTGCTCGTTAGCCACATGCGGCACTTTGAACGATTATTTGTGGCTCTTGATAAATGTACCCGAGTTCCCTTTTCATTTTTGTGCAATTATATTTTTAAAAATTATCATCGTTCCATATGTGTTTCAAAATGTCTTTTAAATTACTAAGAACAAATATGAAAGACTAAGTGCAACGTTGTTCAATTCCAGGCGAATTTTCCATTTCCAATATAATTATGACACAAAAAGCACTGCAGAATTAGAATTAATAGAGATGCAAGAAGATTAAGCTCCACAAGTAAAATATAAATCAACGTCGATTACTGAATTTTGAAAATTTGTACCAGAATCGAAGTATCCTGAATTAAAAAAGGCTGCTTGTCGAATTATTTCAATATTTGGAACAACGTACTTATGTGAATCATTTTATTCCACTTTAAAACTCGTGAAATCCAAACACCGATCATTATTAACTAGCATCTCAAAGAATTACTGAGAAGTGCTGTCATCAATTATTCACTAAATTTTAAAGAATTATCAAGAGAAGTAAAATAAATGTGCTTAATTTTAAATTTAATACACATATTTTGTACTTTTACTTATATGTTTTCAATAAATATAAGTTATGTAAGAAAAAATTTATACCTTTCCTGCATACCTTTTAAATACGTATTTAATTGCGGCTCACGAAATATTTCAAATTTTGAAAAATGGTTCGACTATGTAGAAGCTTGGCCATCCCTGCTCTATACCGTAATCTGATCCGTAATTTTTAGAGGGTTGATCTAAATCTTTCTTTTATAATGTTAAAGTATTTTTTCAGAAACGTATTAGTGATGATTTTTAACAAAAATGGAATATTAGTGATGATTTTTAGCTTTCAAAGTTTGAAACTCTTAATTATTAGATTTAATGTATTACTTTTGTCTTAGGATGTTTAAACAAATATTCCATTTTCCAAAACCTGCCCCTGGCTAACGTTGTAGAAACTATGTTTCTGATTAACATCACCCCTCATTCAATTTTTCAATTAAATCCTGTCCCACGCCAAAATATATGCATTTCCACCACGTGCTTTCATTCCAGTGCATAATAAGGGAACAATGAAGCATCCCATAGAAATGCAAATTGCGTAGCTAAGGCAGATATGGTAGAAAATTAGTCCTAACAGGATACCCTTTCCCCGCATGTAATAAATCACGACAAGTAACTATCGGCGTCAACTTTAATAAGCAATATCCGTCTACTACTATCATCATTAAAGTATATGCCTGCGTAAAATTTTGACAAAATTGTATGATCTCATTCTAAAATATCGGGTTCATAATAAACATTAAGTACGAAATGCAATTATTAAACAGAGTGCTATTGTTAGAATGAAATGTTTAAATTAAATTTTCAGAACACCCCTTCGTATCTTTTACAACTGTGAATTGTTAATTCCATTTCTCTGTACTTATTAAGAGTTTTTGTTTCAAGAATTTTATGAAATATTAGGCTTCTTTGTCAGACACGGAAAAAAATTAAGATTAAATTACTCAACTGTAGTACTCCTATAGAAGCAGAAGCACAGTGAACTTTACCATATTCTGGTGGTTTTCAGCATGTTGCTTTTTTTTCTCAGTGTATATTGAAATTACTGTGGAAGTATTAAAACTAACTGCAAATAATTAAGGTCGAATCCTTAGAGATGCAAATTGTGTAACTTAGGCAGATATCGTAGATAATTAGTCCTAATAAGATATTCTTTTCTTACATGTAAATAATCAAGATAAATAACGATTGGTATCGTCTTAAATAAGCAATATTCGTGTACTACTTTCATCTTTAGATCAGTCTAGATCTGCATAATTTTTTGACAAGATTGCATGTTTGCTATCCAAAATACTGGTTTTATAATAAATATTAAATATCAAATGATATTATGAAATTAGAAATTATTGTAAAAAATGCATTGTTTTATTAATTTTTCGTCTCACTCTTTGCAAATGAAATAATTCTGAATTTTTACTTATAAACATGCAGTTGTATATTTAAAGTACTGTGAAAGTACTATAAGGAACTGTAAGGGATTAAATAAACGTCCCTTAGCAATCCGAATTTCATAGCTAAAACATATATTTTAGAAAATCATTCGACACGGAATACCAACAACAATTGGCATTAGCTACAACAGTCAATATATATTTGCGGAAATTAAAATATAAGAAAAAACAAACTGTTTTATCGTATTTTAATATCAGTTTCATAATAAAAAAAATACAAAGCTATGCGTTGTAAGGAAGAGATGTTTAATAAAATTTTCGAAATAATCTCAGCAACTCTTTCATTTGTAAATTGTAGTTTATAATAAAGTAAGAGTTTGAAGTAAGAGCAAGAATTTTCAGCTTCTAAGAAATTTCAGGCGTACAATATAAACATTAGCCTGGTAAAGGTATTTTTTAATTATAAACATTGTACTGTTCATTTTAAGGTTTTGAGCTTCTTTATAATATTAAATACATTATTTTTGTTCAAAAACGCTAAACTATACTCTAAAATTCTATTTTTTAAGGTCATTTGAATGATAGGAAATGAAAAAGTTCTTAAAAATTGTGCACAAAACAAATTGATCAAAATGAAACAACATACAATATTTATTAATACAATGACTATTAATACATCATATAATGTTAAAGGTTTGATAGAATGACCTCATATGAGTTAATTAATTAGTGCAGTCGATATTTTAAGTTGCGAAATTAGGTACAAAGATGCACTTTCAAAATTAGCATACATTTTTCCCAACAAATGCTGAATTTTTATTCCAAGATATAGGGGGTGGCCGCAATCTGAGACATATGGTTCCCAATGTTTCACCGGGAAAGTTTTCCAAAGTTTAAACCCCTTAATGTAAGTCTTACCTTTTGCAAATTTCATCATACCTCTAAAACTTTTTAAGCGAATTAAAAAACATTTTTTGTAAACAATTATAAAATTCGTTTATTCAAAAATAATTCCTTGCAAACTATGATCTTTAGTAAAGAATTATTATATATTATTTAATAATAGTTGAAACAATTTTAAGATATAAAGTATTATATTTTTTACATAATTTTAAAGAACGCAATTTTAAATAGCAAAATGCAGAATTTGATCAAATTTTATAAATACTACTTTAAGATATGCTGAAGATACAATTTATATTTGTTATAAATAATGTTTGTTTTCTAAAAATGGTGTTCTTTCTTAAATGGTGTTGAATTCTTACGTGTACAAAAATACTACTGTTATTNTTCATGAATAAATCCAATAAAGTCATATTTATTTATTTTTAATAACAGTAGTATTTTTGTACACGTAAGAATTCAACACCATGTATATATATATAGTGAAACCTCTCGGTAAGGGCCACCTGTCGTTCCATTGAAAATTGGCCCTTATGGGGGGCGGCCCTTAAATAGGGGTGACAAAAAATAAAATGAAGAAATCAAAATTTATATAGAAAAAAACTGTTTATTAACGTTTTAAGTTTTTATACATGTTCAAAAGAATTTTCAATTGAAATTTGTTTACTTTTTACAATTTTTTCGCAAACAATTTTAGTTTCTAATGATTCCTTAACTCTATAAAGCAAATTAGTTAAATTCGCATAATTTATTAATGCCTTGGATTGGGATATCAGTTTATTTACTTCTATTAGCGTTTCTTGGTTGGATAAATATGGCACGGGGTTACTCATTCTCTTTATCTGAATCAGATTGAACTTCTGAAAAAATTGAACAAATAAATTTAAAAAAATTATTGTATTTTTCTAAATCTTAAAGCAATAAATATTATTGTTGTACCTGTATCTAAATCATCTATAAATCTTTTCTCCCAATCTTCCGATAAATCATCGTAACATTCTAGCCCATTTTCATATTTATCTAAATTTGGGTCACATTAAATTGCAGCAGCTTTTGAAAGTTCAACCACTTCATTTTCTAAATCAGCTGCATCGATAGTGGCCTCTAAAGCTGTATTGCTTAGCTCACATTTTTTAAAGCAATTTACAATTGTCTGTCCTTTGACATTTTCCCAGGCGTGTCTAATACACCGAATGGCATCTGATACTGTTATAGATTGAATAATTTGTGATGAATTTTTATCGCAATCTATATCTATAAGAGAAAGGAGACTTCGCAAAACAAAACGTCGGTATTCTAATTTAGAGCAGCGTATACCTCCTTGGTCTAGAGGCTGAATTTCAGACATAGTATTTGGGGGCAAGAATTGAAGCTTTACACTTTCCAAGTTTTCGTAAAACGAGTGACATGGTGCATTATCCAAAAAAAAAGAACCACTTTTCTGCCTTGATTTGTAATTTTATTCTCAAAACTAATCGACCAATCTTTAAATATTTCCATGGTCATCCATGCCTTCTTATTATGATGATATTTTACTCCCATTTGAGATAAATCTTGACCTTTAAAACAACGAGGTTTCTTGGAGTGCCAAATGACGATGGGCTTTTCCTTTTCACCAGCAGCATTAGCACAAAAACACACACACAGTGAGCCTCTGTTTAGCTTGTTTTCCTCCTTTAGCCTCTTCTGCTTTCTCAACTAAACTTTTGGTAGGTAAGGCAAGGAAAAAAAGTCCTGTCTTATCTAAGTCATAACCATCACGATCTTCATAGCCTGCCAGAATGATTGGAAGCCTTGATTTCCAGTCTTGACGCAAATCTTTATCAACATTAGCTGATTCACCGCATAATGTTTTAAAAACAATATTGTTTCTATTACAAAACATATTTAACCATCCGTTGCTTGCACAAAAGTCTTCTACACCAAGTGATTCTGCTATCTGAATGGCTTTTTCTTTCACTAAAGTACCACTTAATGGGACGTTTTTAGTCATAGCACATCTGAACCACTGAATTACAGCTTCATTTATATCACAGAACTTTTCATTTCTCTTTCTCTTTATCCCTCGATTTTTAAAATCTTCATATTCTTTCAGTAAGCTCTCTTTGTTTTTAACAACATTGTGTATTTGATTCTTGCTGCAATTAAACTGAGAAGCCAATTTTCTTGCAGATGTTCCTTGATCATGATAATTAAGAACTTTGATTTTGTCACTCAAATCCAAATGTAATCTTTTGCTTGGTTTAGGTGCCATGATTTTTAATTTTGCTTGTACCTGAGCATAAAATTTCTAGTGTAAAAAACTCTGCTTCAATATGCCTTCACACTTATAGTAAATGAGGACTCTAGTTTCTTACTATCAAAAGAGTACAAAGGCTTAAACCTGTTATCCTTTGCGCACCCACAACAAAAGGTCAAGTTCCTCCCCCAATGCTCAAAATTTTTCAGCATGAAAGGGAAGTTGAAAGGTCAAACTGAGTGTGATGAACACCTGTTTTCTCACTTATGGAAAAGCTTATGAGTCTTCATTGTGTTAAATCCTCCCCCTACTCCCCCTCTTGAAATTGCAGGTGTTTGGAATTCCTGAACTCTTATATTTCAGTTAAAGAATTAGACACACCTGTTTAGATTTATGGCCTTTATGAGAAGAAAAATGTAAAAAAATGGCTTTTTTGAGAAATTTTTTTTTTAAAAATAATGGCCTTTATTGAAGGTAGTCAGGAAAATGTGGCCCTCTAATGGGAGGGAAATTAACATTATGTCTATGGGGAAAATTTTCGTTCCTCAAAATATTGGCCCTTAATAGAGGTAGCCTTTAGGAGAAGTTTCACTGTATATATATCAGGGTTTTCGCTACGGTAGCTTTTTTCGCAAAATGCGAAAAGACCCCTCAAAAATGCTAAAATTCAACAAAGCATTTTCGCATTCTTGCTAAAGGATTTTACTAAATTCCATTTAAAAAAAAGCTTCCGCGAAAAACCATGACGCTAACATCCATTAAAAAAATTTGATCAAACAAGAAGGAGAAAAAATCTAAATATCTTTCGCAAGAGGAACCATGACGCTAGCGTTCACGAAAAAAACGTGATCAAACGAGATGAAGCATAGCGATCAACAAAAATGGCTAGAATATATGATATATATATTTGTTAATGATTAATATTTAGGACCCTGAAAGTGCATTTAACTTTCAAGAAGCATTTGTAAAATGGGCTAACATGAAAGAAAGGAAGATTGTTAATTATAAACCAAAATGTTTTGATAAATAATAAATGTGTTTTTTCTTTGTTATAGGTATTCTTTTTGATATTCTTGTACATTAAGCTATTCTTTGTCAGATAACTTACAGTACTTGTTTGATATAAAGTAATTTTATAAGCCTAATGGCATTTTAGCATTTTGCTAAAACTTTTTTTCAGATTTTAGCTTTTTTGCTAATGAATTTTTAGACTCAGCTTAAACCCTCAGTTTACGTATA
>NC_092207.1:47357959-47385508 GCF_043381705.1 Parasteatoda tepidariorum | reverse complement strand
GAGCACAATATTTTCTAAGTAGGTACAATAAAATATTAATTATCAAAAACTAATCATTAGTAAGATAAGAAATTGCAAATAAATGTGACTTTCCTCATAATTAATAAATTTCATGATTAAAATACATTTGTCAAACTGAAATAAAGGCGAGTTAAATGCATTATTAGAGAAATTATTCTAGCATTAAATACAGCCTTTAGAGCAAACAAGTAAAAATAGTTTTTTGGAATATATTAAATCTTAAAAAAAAAACTATTTATACTCAGGTATCAACGATGATTCAGGTTTAACACCAAATGCATTATTTTTAGCTACAACCCATGGATTGAAGGAATAGTTTTATTTTTGTGTAGCTCCAATGACAGGATGTCCTTTGATACTTGAGTATGATTGATGTGGGATATATTATTTATTTTTTCATTCTTCCAACATTGGATCCATTGTTTTTCATTGTCAATTTATGTTTTCACGAAGATTGTGGAGTTCTGAATAAAATATACTTAAATTTATTTGCAAAGGCTTCGTAAAATTTTCAATGCCGCAAAATCAGCAGCATTAAAATATTCAGCTTCAATATATTAAAGTTAATACTGAGGGAATAGATAATATTTTGTTAAAAATGTAACCGATTGGTTTGAATTAAAAGTATCATATTGTGCTATGAAAGTTAATTGAGAATATATTTATTTTGGTATCTTTTCCATGCGTGTAAATTCTAATTCTTTTTTTTAATACACTTCTAATTACAAAGAGTACTATACATTAAAAGAATGATCAGTATATAAAAATATCGTATTAAAATTTTTAATTTTTTCCTTATTTTTTTTAATAAATAGTTTTGATTAAATTATTGGTCCTAGTTAAAGTATTGCCTTGATGTATGCATAATGTTTTTGAAGTGAATGAAATAAAATAGTGTTAAAAATAATATCACGTAAACATATAAAAAATATTTTTTTCAAGGAATGAAAAAATTATATGTTTCAATCATTTTTGATCAATTTAATTTTCGAAATACTGTCGGGAGAAGGCGTATTCGTTTACAAGTGTACTTTTGTTCACATGAATTTTGTCCCACAGGAAAGAGTTAAGTTAATTTAGTTATGTATATGAAAAATTATTTTCAATATTGATATACTATGGAAAATTAATGCTTATAAATTCAACTATGGTTTTAAATGAAATATTTACATAAATATATTTACAACGCATAGTGCCATGTTGATAGTGGAATGAAGGAATCTTCTTTACTCGTTGAGTAAAATTATTATTGAACTTACTAGTATCATCTTTTAATTTCCCGAATTAAGAAGGAGGAACATATTCTTACAATGGAGACATTAAGAGGAAACACTTTCTTTATATATATAGTAATACCAATTTATCATGAGCTCAAATTCTTACCACTTCAGCATGAGCGTACCAATTTTTTTCTAACAGCAGTGCCTTTTTAAATGAAATCAGTTGATATAATTTTCTTAGCATTTTACACGGTAGAACAGAAGGCTTTATGAGACCATTATTGGTGAATTAGCAAGAAATAATACAATTAGAAATTGAGCCAACATTAAATTTTAAATTATCTGGTTTACAAATTAATAACCAAAAATACCGTTTGAACCTATATATTTGTATTTCTTTCCCTCGGTGGGAGAGTCTTTGTTTATTTTTCACGTTGACAGTACTGAAATATCAAGCGTATAAGGTATCATAAACTTGAAAGCCTAATGTACAGATTTACAAGTTTTTAATAGAAAATCCTTTTCTCACGAGAACAACGTAAAACCGAAACAAACTTAGCTATAAGTGGTTGGGAAGAATTGAAAGGTTAAAAGCGAATAGTTCATATCACCAAACAAAATGTGCTAATTATACTTATGCAGTATCAATAATATTAATTTTATTCATTGTTGTTATTATTATTCCCTGAAAATGAGTAGTATTAGTCATGTTTTTCTTTTAAAAAATGAAATTAATGTTACGCTTCTGCAAGTTTTTCAATTATATGTCATTTATTTCAATTTAATTTCCTAATTGTTAGGTCAGCTTTATGCTGTTATCGCAACATTCTTAAATTTATAATAGAGTTTTCAACAAAAATGTGAATCTTCAATAGCAAATGTTTTTATATTAAACCTAATGATTTGGGGAGTGTTTTTCTAATGCATGTCGTTTATTTCAATTTCATTTTTATTTTATTTTAGTAACTATTTGTTGATTAAAAAGTTTAATTTTTTAAAGTTAAAATGGTTTACAAGATATTTATATTTTTCTTAAATTCTCCAGATTTCTTGCAGGAACACATTTTAAATAGATTTGACTTAATAGTTAGCTCAGTGAGCATTGCTTTAAAAAAAACCATATAATCTTGCTTAATTATCTTATGGTATTGGGAAGCATCAAGTGACAAGTTTTGGAATGCATTGGTTTAACATAACCCTAAAACCGAAACATTTCATGTGGTAAAAAGAAATAAAGCAGCACAAAGAAAGTGAGATTGGAAATATATCTTGATATTTGCTTAGTCGCGATATTGAATCATGATCATTTATACACTTCAATTGAATAAAAGTTAGACATTGCATTTATTGTAATAGGGATACTTGTAATGGCATATGACATCATTTGAAAAATGGGAAATTATTTTGCAGCAATTCAGAATTGTTGACTATATCAACATTGTGGGGCAGAATATAATTCGGTACAGGCATCACACTGTAAAATGGGTCAGATAAAATTAGGGTACGAAGTACTGGCATTGAGGATGCTAATAATATTTTTTTTTACAATGCCCACCTCGGTGGACATTTTGTCAATTCAGGCGTATTAGGGCAGATTTGTTGACCTCTCTTTCAGGGGTCACCTTAATAGGTGGGCCAACTTGCTTCCACGGTAGGGATAGGTAGTACAGAGAATGAATGAACATCTATGCCTTGTCCGGGATTCGAACCCAGAACCCTTCTAATTCAAGGCTAGTTCCCTGACTCTTATGCAGTCCAGTCGTCATACTTAAATGTAAAATAAATTTTTTCCGAAAAACTATACGAAACATGACATTTTTAACAGTAATATTTACTGTAAAATCACTAGAACACTCTAATTAAATGAAATTTTATTGTGATAATTGCAGTAACAATTTATTTTACTGTAAAATGGATTTTATGAATGCCGCAATCGGTGTGCCGCAATTCTAATTTGAACCATAATTGCTTACAGAGTAATTTTAACGCAACAAGGTAGCTCCAGATAAAACAGTTTCTTGTAAAATATCTGCCTTCGCTCGCTAATCAGTAAACCGTATGATAAAGACTTTGATAAGCTATTTTGCTTTATCAGTTCAAATTGAAGACTTAAAAAAATTGGAAACAGTCAGTCATCCGTATTATTAAAAATAAGCCTACTAAAATATCAATACTGAAATATCTTGAGAAATCATTAGCTTTAAGAAAAACATGAAAAACGATTTGAAAGCTTTGAAAATATTTGTCATGAAGATGTGAACGACAAAAATATTAAACACACTCTATTATTATAGTATTTTCCACTACTTTTATTTTACTTGGATAGAAATTCTGATAACATAAGGTTTTCATAAATATTAATTAAACACACTTTAGCAGTTTTTAAAATATACAATTCTTACTTCCTTTGAATTGACAAATAAACACTTTTAAGATAATTATGTGCCTGATGCATGTTTAGAAGACACTTTGAATTATAAATTCTTAGATAATATGATCATGAAAATTAATGAATGTGGTTACAACGCTAATCATATCATATTGATTACATTATTCTTGGTATTTAGTACTGAACTCCATAACTTTAGAAGACTTTTTTCTTGAAAAAACATTCTAAATCAAATAATCGTAGAGAAAGGAATAATGAATGATTAAAGAACATAGTTTCAATATCAACATAATTTTAGTAAAGTTCGTAAAAAAACCCAGTTTTTACATTGTATTAACCTTGAAAAATGTTAACACAGATGGGCATCGAAAAAAAAAACACTGTATTAACCAGAAAATACATTTTGAAATTTTAAATATATTTGAAGATGTTTAGATGTTTAAAATAATATAAAAGAGGTTATAAAATAATGTTTCGAAATACTTTTAATTCAAAGTCTTAAACCAAAGGATCACAATGCTAAACCATGGCATACTAGGTAAATTCATTTCGTTTGTTAATACGAAACTCAAAGATTACCTTATTTTACAAAAAAAACGTCTAAATAAACTTGAAAGCATTCTTTCTTAAGAAATAATACGCATTGAATTATTTATTAAATATTGGAATCATAAATGATTAAAGTACATTGTTATGTTAATCCATACCATACACTGATAGAAGTCTTACGGAAAAAAATGGTTAAATAGCAATTTATTTAACTGCTATTTTATAATATTCAAACAAAGCAGTCAAAAAACCATTATTTATGATTGTTTGACTAAGAAGATCCAAGCTGTTAACTTACAATTCAAGCTGCTAACTGTGAGAAAAAATCCTTAATTAACTATTTTCACCAAATACGGTTAAACAACCAGAATTTTATCTCACCAATTAGACCCACTTAATGAATCCTCTTATTTCCTTTCAGCTGAGTACATATTATAGCCCAGATGTTAAATTTAATCACATGACCATAGAATGCGGTTTCGGGTCTCAGCGTTCACACAACATTTCTCCATTTCCTTTAATATATGAAGAGCTTCCAGCTTCCCTAATTTTGACTCTGACTATTAGAATACGATACTTTCATTAACTTACAGATGAAAGCACCATAAAGCTGCTTGATACAAAAAGTATTTCCTATTTATTACAATAGTTGAAAAGAAACCCAGATAAACTAATTAAACCACAATTCATGGTTCTGATGATAAACAGCTCAACCGCAACATATGCCCAATGCCCATTACCTTACGAAACGCCTAGCTCCAATGTCCAGTTAAATTTATTTTCTTACGGTTTTGAAACCATGCTAGTTGTAAATAGTTAAAAAACCATAGCGTTTTTTATACATGCTTTTTAAACCACACTAGTTTTAAACGGTTTAAAAACCACGAGGGTAAAATTTTTTTACTGTAAGCTTTACGGTTAATTGGATACTTAAACTCTTGCCAATTATTTCAGAATAAAATTTCTAACAGTGTATTAGTAAAATTTACTTCAATAATTAGTGAAAAACACAATTTTGATTTTCTTATAATTAAAAAAAACGTTTAAAGATAAATATTTCAATTGAAGCGTACATAAGTTGAAAATAATGTTTTTAAAACACTTAAGAACACGTGTTCTTCAACAAAATCTTAAATGATTTATGAGCATAAATCTTTAATTTAAATAAATCAACACCGTTAGCAATTTTTTTGTTACAAACAGTAGCTAAAATTTATTTCAATCAACAGTATTTAAATAATAATTTTTAATGTTTCACAAGTTTTATAATTTGGTTTTGATGTGATTATTTTGTGCAAGTATTTTTAAGTTAGTAATAACCATATTAAAAAATGATCACATTTTATGATTGATCTGTACCACATAGGAATGAAGTTATATGTTTAAAATTATCTATCTAAAATACTTCCTTACGTAATATACCTCTGTGGCTTAGACTTAAACAGTATTATATTGCAAGGAAATTAATTATGTTGACATGTGCACAGAAATCTGGAATCTAAATATTTAGTTAAATACTTTGTAGACTTATAGAGGAGAATGAGAAATTTTTTAAAAATGTATATATATGTTGGATACTTAAATATTTTCGAATACATTGGGATATATCACAAAGATATTTTACAATGTTGGTTTAAAAAATGAATTATAATAGCAAGAATCACATTTTTTCCCATAATGCATGAAGGACTGAAAAAATACTTATTAACAATTATTAAACGATGAAAAATTCAAAAAAATAATTAAAAAACCACACTTTATTGTTAATACAAATGGCTAATTAAAATATTTTTTTATCTAAGTTATTCACTTGTTTCATTTTTGGAAGTCCCAATAAAACATAAAAACGCTAACTACACACACAAACTTAATTCCTTAACTGAGGAATGGCATAAAGTTTTTATTTTTTTGCTATATGATACATATTTATCACTTAAATGAATTAATTACAATGCAGTAATTGAAAATTAAATTGTACTTTACTGAATAAAATAATGAAACATTTAAAGGTACATTAACACTTTACTTACGTTAAATACTTTAGTTCAAAATTTACAATAAAAAATTTATTAGGTTAACCTTAACTGCTGATTTACAAATGCTGATGTTTTGCAATTTAAACCATTATGAAAATATATTTTAACTAATATGCTTGGTCTTCAGAACTTACATCAAAATTTTATTTAAGCTTGATAATGTACAAAAGATTTTTTTTTAAAAATAAAATAAAATAAAAGCAAACATTTATTATCTTTTTATTATTTATTATTATTTATTCGGATACACTGATTCACAACAGCAAGTAAGTGATCATGGCATCTCCAAATAGTTAGAAAATCAAAATTAAAATATTAATGTCCTATTTTCAGTAAAATTACAGGAGACAATTCATTAAAATATACTTACCTCATTCGTTAAAATAAACATTAAAATAAACTTACCTAATTTAAAGCAAAATAAACTTAATTCATGAAAATAAACTCAAATATATTTTGAATTATTTTATAGATTTTAAAGAGTAAAAATAATAATATGAATAATAATACACTTTCTACAAAACAGTTTGTGATCGAGTATAATTTTTTTTTTTTAGAACATGCACATTTTTCAAACTTATATTTTTATACCCTTAATGTCTACTATGTTTTAAATCGCTTATCTTTATATTTTATGTAGCTCACTTAAACACATCTGAGATAACCCTATATTTTCAATTTATATCATCGGTTCTTTACTTTAATACTTTATTATTTCCAATAAAATATGATAATTTTTATTAGTTTTACACAACAAATATCTGCACCCAATGATGAGTTTACGGATGATAAATAAGAATATTACAGGAAATTCAATAACATTTTCCGTTCACTTTATTAATTTATTTTGTGATGGGTGTTGAAGGTTTAGTTTCAATAGGAAATTGCTTTTCTTTGCTCTTATGTTAGGTTAATTTAATTTTGAAATATGCCTCAACTTTGATGAATGCAATTGGTTGTTTGCAAAACTTAGCGCCCTCTAGAGTATTTAACAAAGATAAACGCTCGTTATCTGCATATTACGTGTAAATAACAATTTCACGAATATCCCAATTAAACTAACTCAACTACCTAAGTAGTACTATTTACTTCTCAATTTTAGTGATGTCTTGGAATGCAAATTTTAATGTTTATGAATTATTATTTGTGAATAAATTACACTCTTTGACGATGGAGAGTTTAAGCATCCCCGTGAGCAATTTTATTCAGCTAAAATTTCTCTGTCAATTTCATAATGCACTAATTGGCATTTTCAACATTGATTAACGAGGCGAGAATGGCGTTAAATTTTCAACTTTATTCTCGCAGAAAATTTCAACACCGACTTCCATTTCAGCTTGACCTTCAAAGTACTCATTATTAAAATCTTCCCTCATTTATTTAGAGGAAGCTGAGTAACTTCTTCGCTCTAAAGAGTTAGTTCTCTCATTTATGCTTAAAATGAAGACAATAATTCATTGAATTCGGAATAAATTGATAATAAAAGTTGCTTACCTTATAAGTAATTTCTAATAAAATGCTTTATTTATGAGACAAGTTAATTGGTACTTATTTGTTATTTGGTAGTAATAAATGTTACAATTAATATTATTTTACTGTGAAATTGTTTATTTTTATCATATTCCAATTTTTTCCCCTCGGTGTGTAAAATAGTTCATTTAAAAAGAAATCTGACAAATTTCTGAAAGCACTCCTGACAAGGCTGTTCTGCCTATGGCGAAAAGTTTCAATTTAATATATGTTGCAATTATAAATCCAATAATATAAGAAAAACCAGTTTAAAGATTTAAAAAAAAACAATGTAGGAATTGTTTAGCCAACTCAAATTATATGCTCACTAGGATGGTTTGAAAAAAGGAAGTTTTATAAACGCTATAGTGTAGAAATGATGAGTAAAAAGTACAAAAATCAATATTTTCTTAATCAGTTGATATCTTCCGGTCATGCATCACACTTGAAATTCATACAAACTTTAAAAAAAAGTACTTTTCTTAAATACTCTTAATATTACTCAAAGTTATAAAATCTACATGCTGTAGCTTCCTGTGCTTGTTGTATGGTTTAAAAATATGAAATGAGTTAAAATGCCGTATGTGTTTCAATGCATATATACTTTTGCTGAGAGAAATAGTGTATTTTATAAGCATTAGAAATCACAAACAAAAAATTCAGATAACAAATTTTTTATTTTGTACTTTGGGCTTCGACATTTAAGCTACTTTTTAAAGATTTATAATTTATTTAAAAATTGCTTATTTTAAAGAGTCATTATGTTGTTTAGTTTTAGGCTTTCCAGGTATTCTGAAAAGTACGAAAGTTAATGCTGAAAAAATTCAGAAAATTGAGGTAAATATGGCTATAAAATATAGTCTCTACTGGTGATTTATAGGGTAAACGTTGTTAACATTAATGTTACTAAAGAACTATATTATTTTTATTCACAAATTTTGCGATATCATAACCAGTTCTCATAATTGTTAAGAAGATAATGAATATATGCAACTTTTTATTCTTTTAGTATATTTATTGAAAATTTTCAAATTTCAATAAAATACAGCATAATAAAACTTAGCCACCACAGCCAATTTAAAACCACCATTCATTTTACTTGATTTATAAAATGTTAGGACATTTATTTGTTAAAATGAAATTACCATTTTTGAATCCTGGCAATGGTACAGTGACCATTTATTCCTACTCCATTTTTCTGTAATTGAAATTGTCATGGTAAATATTGAATTTATGGTAAAAAAAGAGGTACTGGTATCTTTTACTGCAGCCCGTGATTTTTACTGGTTACAAATATTAAATTTTCAAATGTAATAAGTATTATTTGCTTTTCAAGAAATAGAATTGATCTTCTATATCTTGAAATCGATTACAGTTGCGGTCAATTTAAAAATATTCTGTTTACGCTATATAACTACAATGTTTTAAGTATAATACAGAGTAACGCGTTTTTTCAGGGCTCAAATTCAGACGAAACGTGTGTTGTAAGTTTATTCATAAATTTTCTAGCTCTGCAACATGACTTTGTCTCTGCAAAATTAATGCGCTGTATATTGATTTATCACAAAAAAGGTATTGATGATCTCAGAAAACTATTTAAAAATATCATATTTTCCTGATCTATTGCACGATAAATATGTTACAATCTGTATACAAAACAGTGGAGTTCTTAAAAATTCACATTTTCTCTCGGATTGCAGATTATTGGCTTAGGTCCAACTTTGGAAAACTTTTAATCTTTACGCACATATGATCCCTTTTAAAAAAAGTCTTCCTTTTCGACGTGTCTAAACTACTAGAAGTGTCTTAGCTCATTCAGCTGATATGAGAAGCGCGTGTAAATGAATTCTAATACAAAAGGCGGTGGACTAGACGAAATTAAGTAGAACGAACAATGCATATTCAAGGTTGCAAGGGCAGATTAGTATTTGGTGTAATGTTGATTTACGTTTCGTATCATGAAAGAAAATCATTGTTATGGGCACGAATAAAACTATGAATGGTTAGAAAAAGTTTTTAATCTATTTTCGTTATTTAATTTATTTATTTTCCGTACTGTTTGGTAATGACTTTTCGGGTAAAAAAACAAAATAAAACATAATTATGATTAGTAAAATCAAAATATAAGGTATTTAAACCATTTTCAGTAATTTTTCTGTTAATATTCTAATTGTGTACCTGAAATTCCTGTTCTCCAAATTTATTGTTTTAATTATAACACATTTAGAAAAAAAAATTTGACCGAATAAATCAGTTTTATTTCTACTTAAAGTTATCATGATATAATTACAAAATTTTTCTATATTTACCAAAATTTATCACACATTACATAACAATATTTTATTGTTAATTTTTACCAAAATCATTATCAGAGTACCGAATACCGAGTCAAAATCAAAAATACCCAGTTTTTGTTGTTGTTCCCTTTCAGTGAGAAAAACGGTATATTTTACCTTATTCTGGTAGTTTTGATTATATTTTTTGCCAGTGCATTAAGACAACACCAGTGACAAAAAAAATAGTTTTTATTAAAGAATTAATACTTTATCTTGTAAATTTTAAGTTACTTTTTGAACATTTTTCAAATACTTTTTCTTCCCTTTAAAATTTCTCGTTATATATTTTTCGTTTATATATTTTATGTTTGTTTTGCTTCTTGTAAGCACTTTTTTTTCTTAAAAAAAAGTAGTTGACTTTGTCAATTTTTTTATTACAATACAATTTATTTCAATCTTCTGGATTTGCACTGTAAACAAATTCCGGATAAAATTCCGGGAAAAAGTAACGGCTTTCAGAGAGCTTGGGGTTTTTACCATATTAATATTTTTACCATAAATTCCCTACGGAAGGAAAAATCTGATCAACCTAAATTTTTACAGTAATAGTTACTGAATCACTGCAATTAATAATATTTACGGTTAAAAACGCGATATAAAAGTTTACTTTAAAATGAACTTTACGGATACTGCACTCATGGTAATAGTACTTTTAATCCGAATTTTTCCCATTCAGGGTTTTCTTAAATCAGATTTCTTGATAGTATATTTGATTTCTAAATTCAAAATTTGACAATTCTGTCTTTCTACAAACATCTTTCTCTTCTAAAATAACTTTTTCCATTATAAGTTGAGTTTTTAATAATTTTCAATTAGATGCATCCCAGTTACAACTAACTACTTTTTTTTGAATTTTCAAGGAAAAGTCATATATATTTATAGAATATTATCAAATGATCATTAGCGCTTTCGAATATCCATTCCTACGACTTTTCCTTCTTCGAAAGAAGTTCTGGTTAGTTCGGAAGATTTAAATTCATCCTTCTCATTTGTGAAGACTCTCGGCCAAGATTCTGGACACATAATCACCGCTTCAGGGGAATTATGCAAGAGGGGCTAGTTAGAAAAGAGACATTCTAAGTCATTCCTTTGGGATTCGTCAATCTTCTGAGCAAAAGGAACCTCTCATTATTGCCAAATTGAGTTGAGTGAGACCTCTTTCTCTCTCGTCTCTTAGTGGAAAATGATTTCTATGAAAATTATCCTCGTTTTCTTCGAAAAGCGGTCGATCTCCCCTGCTGTAAATTAAAATTGAGCAAAAGGGAAGTGAGCCAGAGAACTTTAGATTTCATTAATGATTATTTCTAATTATTGGGAGATGGGCGGGGAGGCTGAGAGGCGTTTCGTAAACACTAAGAAAATATTAAATGATGATCTTAAAAGGTGTAATAGTTTTAGTAATTTTGTTAGTTTGAAAAAACTTTCTGTGTTTAAAGAAAAATTTAATTTGTATAATTTAATTATCATATCATACTTACAAATTATCTGCGTGGTTTTGAAATAAAATTATTATTTTCAAATGAAAAAGTTTCATCACTTGAAGTTTTAAACTATTTTTTTTCAGATAATAAAATACCGAAATGAAAGCAAAAAAATAAACTATTTTTATATTTTTATCGTATCAAAAATCTGTAAATAAGTAATTTTTAATTGTCTCCTTTAATTAAGTGTTCTTTAAAATTATTTTCGCGTATGATATTCTCGAATAATTTATTTTTCTAAATTATTCAACCATCATTTTTTTCTTAAACGTATATTTGTTAAAAGAATATTGAATTAAATGTATTGCATTTTAAGCCGAGTGTCTAAAATAATGCAAATATAAAAATAAATAAATAAACAAACAAAAAAATCAACTAAAACTAATGAAATTTTGAAATTTATGAGCAAAATTTAAAAGTTAGTGTTTTGATGTAAAGGTAACTTTAGTTCCCATACAAAGTTTTAGAAAAATATCACTTTAAAAATTGTAATAATAAAAGCAGTTTTAAACAATTACATTTTTAACATTTGTTAAAACGGTGAAATAGTACAATGAAAGTAGTTTATACCATAATGATATTTCTAAAGATTTCAGAAAACAAGGTTTTAGATTCTAATTCTTCTTCCTTTCTAGGTTTTAAGACATGCGTAAACGGAGATTACAAATATTATGAAGATAAGCAACTTTTTATTCCTTTATTATATTTCTTGAAAATTTTCAAATTTCAATAAAATACAACTTAATAAAACTTATTTCCCTGAGAAATATGATAACTTATATATGTTTTAATTTGAAAACCATAGTTGGAAACAATAAGTTTTGAGCGAGATATATCGTTTGAAGGGAATTAAATCCATACCTGGTGTGGTGAAAGAAATATAGTTTTATTCACTTGACTGAAAAGATTTTTTTCTCTATTCGGGAGCACGGAAAAAGACCCTTCTCGGCAATAAGTAAAATTTCAGGATTTTTCTCTCTAATAAAAGGGGAGAAAGTCTCCCTACAAAATGAGAAGCGAGGGAATCCTCTATACGTATGAAATATCAGGGGAAAGGAAAGCGCTTTGTGGAGTCAGCAGATATCCTTCCGCTAATATATCAGTTGAGTGTCACCCCTTGTGTACCTTTTTCCGTCAGAATTGTCACGAAATCTTTCCCGCTTGGATACTTAAAGTTGAAAGGGGAATATGAAGAAAAAAGACTTATATATTATACCTAGGAGATATTTTTCTCATTTTTCCCCTGTGCTATTTAGTTTCAAAAAGATGAGTCTGGGTGATGTCTGAAACACAGATTACGCGTGATTTATTTAGGATTCTTTTTTTAGTTATAAGATATTTATAGTTTTCAGAGCAACTAAAATGTTGTCTTGTAACTATACAAGCATTTTATGATGGCACAGTGGCTTAGACTCTACGGTTCCAGTGACAAATCCTACTAGGGTTCCAGAGACAAATCCAGTGATAGTTTGAGTCCCACACAGCATCAGATTGGAGGGTATCAGCCAATCATGGAAGTATAAACTTCCGTCGTGAAATTCTAACACTGTTGCCATTGTCAGGTTGGTTGCTGGCTGTCGCGAAATTTTAATCCTTTTAACTTCAAAGGCTGCGAACTGGTAATGATCATTATTAAAAAATATTGTATTTTCAAATACATGGAGCCGTAGTAGCTCCAAGCTCGTTGCCCATCAATAAAATCATTGTATTGTAAATGGGTTCAAATTGCTGATTGATACGAGTTCTACTTTGAGCTCGCACCGACCACAGTGCTTACGTCAAGTATCCTCATTAGTAGGCGGCTCATGTGCTAGAACTCATTGCCTTCTAGCTAATCGTGTGGTTTTCGTGCTAATCTTGTGGTTTTCCTCTCCGTGTAACGGATTAAATGCGGGTTAGTACCATCCAAAATGTCTCGACGAAGGCAAGTTTGCCCCAGTGCTATATACAGGGACATTGGACAGGAATTATAGTTGGGTTTAAAATTGCAAGGCTATGCAGCTAGTCATTGACATTCACAAACTCACAATTGTGACGGAATTGAAAAAAATAAAATAAAAAAGACATATGCAAGAGTTGGCTGTAATTTTTGAAATCTAAAATGCAGCTTTCGTTCTTTATTAGGTTTTTTTAAAACGGAATTTAGGTATTAACGACTTGTAATTTCAGTTAAGTATTTTTAAATGATACCATCATGCCTACATAGTCAGTACATTGACCTATATGATCTACGTTTAAAATATGTTGTTCAATCCCTATATATGTATTAGGTTGAGATATGATTTATTAGAATCCAAAAAAAAATAGCATTAGAGTTTTTTAAAATAACACAACTCTACTTCCATTACAAATTTGTTTCGATTGCTTGTAATATTTTATTCGAACTAATTTAAGTTTCTAACAGTAAAAATTTTGATGGAAATTAAAATATGGAATTTATAGCTCGATATAATATTCCAATAAATATAAATTACAGCTACATTATTAATATCATTGTGTTAATTTGTGGTTAATTATTCGAATAAAAATGAATATCAATGATTCATTTCGACAGTTAAGCAATAAGATACTTATCTGCATATTATATTGCTTGAATATCTCGAAAATGAGTAAAAAAGAGTAAAATTTGTAAAACAAAAAAGTTAGAATTAATCGCGTTTTTAATTTATTTGTTGATTGATTAAATTTACTTCCATCCACTTATATTTTATCGGTTACAGATCCGCTGTACAAATTAAAAGCAAGCAAATTTCAATAATCAGGTGTCTGGTTCATTAGTTGTCGTATATCACTTATTCATAGTTGATTAAAGATGAAATTTTCATTAACAAAAATTTTTACGCAATTTACAGTCAAATTACAAATACAAATTATTTCAAATAATTTAAAAAAATAATAATCATATAAAATTAACAAATTATTTTCTGCAACTTGCATCACAGCTGTAATAAATTAAATCATAAGGAAACCTACAGCTTAATATTACCTTGATTATACATCTCGTTTATAATTGAGAAAATATGTATTTTTTTTATTTGAAAACCTTTTATTCAAAATAAGATGTGTGATTAAAATAAATTATAAGCATGCGAAATATAATTCAATAAATATAGCATATAAATTTGATGCCATAAAAATTAAAAGAGAAATAAAATATAATACCTATGAAATATAATATTTTGTCTCTCATATAGATGTAATCTGTATGATTATGTTATAATGACTGTGAATTATATTTTGTAAATTTTAGTTTTTGATATATTATTCCTTTTATATTATAAAAGATGATCAAATTAAAGCGTGATTCTTTAAAAATATAGAATTTCATAGTAATTGCGTCTAATTTAATATAATAATCATGACTAATTACGCATCAAATCACTGCAATGCAAATCAGGAAAAAAATATGCACTTGTGTTATAATTGAATAGTATTCGTAATATTTCAGTATCTACTAGCATAACAATATAAAATTTTTTGCTAACAGCATAATATTTAATGGTAAATTCACATATAAAAGTGCAATAGTGTTGAAAATATTTTTATAAATCATTTTCTTTTAAAATCCAAACTGACTATTTTCATAATTTCAATAATTTCAAATTTTCATGAAACTAAATTAAAAGTTAGACGTGTGAAAATTATGTCTCAGAGGATATGAGCAATATAGTGAGTGATAAGAAATTTTTTTTTTCAAAATTGAAATTTTTTTCATTAATATGTCCCATTGTATTTCTTACCTGCCATCGGAATTTCCACAAGATCGTAGTACTATACACAATATTGCATATATTTTTTGAGGTGGAATACGGTTCTATACTGCATTGTCCTAACTCTTCTATATTAAAACATAAAATGTAATGAGATTCTTCAGTAATGATTTATAATTACCTTGAAATTAAATGTAAATATACTTTCTTATTCACTGACAAAATGTGCTACGATATTGCTTCAGTTCCAACTGTTTTTTTACAACATACAATACCGGCAATCATTCAGAAATATTTAATACATCAACAATAATCTTTTAATTTTCATATCAGTAAAACACAGACTGGTGTCAAAATTCCTCAAATCGGAATCCCAGCATCAAACAGTTACATCAAATCACTCTGGACAGAAGAACCCGTGGGTTATTTAATTATTAAACAGGAGATTCCGAGACGAGAAGTTTTTATTCTTTTTCTAGAGTTCATCAAAAAATCATAGCCCCAGAGTACGTGCTCAGAATTAGTGACATTCGAATCTATTTGCCTTCATGATTGCGGAGCGTTGATGAGAGTTTAGGTGTATCCATTTCTATAACCATTATTTTTTCCAATCCATCCTTATTGGATATTTTTATGGCTTTTATTTCATTCCTGCGGGCTATTTGTCAGAGTCATTTTTATCGAGGGTAACACAATATATTTTTTTATTTTATTCCCTGTATCATCAATTTAGGCATTTAGGGACGCTGCTGAAGTTCAATGGCATGACCAATATCGAACGTTTATTAGGTCTTATCTTCAAAGATTTCGCGAGATTTGTAGAAAATTAAAGTAGTTAATCATTTTTATATATTTCCTATCTGACTTGTGTTTTAAATTTAGTTTAACGTATCTATTTGCAGTTGAATTTGTGTATGAATGACAAGAGAACTTCTTCTCTTTGGGCTACATAACATAATTTGAATCATCTTAGATTATATTGTATTTGCATAGTTAATGTGTTTACTATTTTAATGTTGATTGTGAATATTAATTTAAATTTCTATCAATTTGGCGCGTTTTATGAATAAATTCTGCTATGCATTACCAGATCATGATGTATTTAAAAAAATTATTATGTATATATATATATATATTATATTATATTATATTATATCATATTATATCACATTATATCACATTATATTATGCATACATATACAGGGTTATTCATAATTCCCTCCGAGGTTTCGAAGCGTTATAGTAGAAAAACGAAGACGAATATGGCAAAAGAAAACATATGAAATTATTCCGAAAGTATTCAAGTTTTAATTTAAGCAGTTGCCGGTAGATGGTAGTAACATGTACCACTGCTATCATTAACATAGACCATGTTGAGAAGGATATGGCAGGAACTGGACTATCGCATTGATATATGCCGTTTGACCAAGGGTTCACTCATTGAATGGTTCATCCGATGTAATGTATGTAAGTAAAGCTTGAATAGTTTCGGAATAATTTCACATGTTTCTTTTTTTCCTATTCGCCTTCTTTTTTTTTACTATAACGTTTTGAAACCCCGGAGGGAATTATGAATAACCCTTATATATATTATATCATAAATTTTGCTTGACTAAAAGTGAGTTTTCATTTTTTTACCAGATAATATTTTGAGTTAATGGATTATACTAAACAAAAATAATTTTCCGAAAAAAAATTCCTATAAAAGCAAATTTATTTCGTTTATGTTCTAAATCAAACAATCTAGAACTTGCTGAAGGCTAATTTATGCATAATAATGAAATGAAGAGTTTGTCTGTGTACATAACCACTTATGAAAGCTCAAACGTTTGAGCTTGTCCTGAAATTTTAACAGTGGGTGAAACATGTAATTTTGGTTTCCTGAAAATATTCAAACGTATCGTTAAAAGGACCATTGGATGAAACGTTTAAAGAAGGGACTTTTTTTATTGGCTCGGAAATCAGCATTTATTTTTTAAAATAACATCTGTGATGCTTGTTATCTTTTATCTCTCAGGAATTTATTGAAAGTTCTTTAAGAGTTAATTATTTTTTAATAGCTGAATACCCAATCTTCGTACGTGGTGAAAAAATAATATTTAATCCTTTTTAAACAATAGGGCAAAATCGTTCACAATAATAAAGCTAAAATGATTCCAATATTTTTTATTTATTTATTATTTATTGTTGTCCTTTGCAGATTTACGTAATTATAAATAAAGTAAAACCTGTTTATAGTGGTTTATGCCATCAAAATAAAGACTAACAGTATTCAGTATCATCTAGCATAATGCTGTAGCTCAAGGGAACTCATGATATTTAAGAATTACTGTAATCGAGCTAATTTTTCCTGCTCTTATGTCTTATAGGGGTGGTACAAAATTAATCATAAATAATTACAGTATTGGTACAGATGGAATCGGCACCAAATTTACTCTAAAATACGTTGTACCTATGCAAGAGTATATTTTTTACCTATTTAAACTGCACCAATTACCATGACACCAAGAGTGCTTTCTACCAAAATTAAGCAACATTATGGTATACCAAAATTAAGCAGCAATAATGGAATGGCGACTTTTTATTGTTTTCGTAACGAATAAGTACATTTTCTGAATTAGTTTTGCTTTTAAATGTATAGTTTATTTTTCTTTTAGTTCAATTAGTACGTATTACCAAAATTAATTAAGCATTATTCACGTCAATAAGAGTTTGCGGAAAATTTACTCTCTTTTAAACGAACTGAGAAGTATTGCTCCATTAATTTTGCCTCTTCTTAATTTTGCCATTTCTAGAAGATGGGTGATTCTCACGAAATATAACAGTTGACAATCTTTTGATCCAAGATCTAATACTTTACTAAAAGAACTTTTTTTAAAAAACAAAATTAATAAATAACATAGCAGTCAGCATTTTAAAACAACTTTGCATTACCATTGACTGTTTTGTACATTTAAAAAATTTAGTTGAATTTCAAAATGTCTTTTTCCTGCTTTGTCATAAACAATATTTCCAATAATAATCAGCTTCAAAACTTTCCCATACATTTCTCAATGTCTAATTTCTTTTATCTCAACCGCTGCAAGCATTTCCAGAATATATGCAGAGGGTATTATTTCCAAAAACTTGGATGAAAATATTTTTTTCTGTCAATATTTCGTTTGTAATATGAAAATCAGTCATTTTCCTGGCCACTTTTTTTCAGTAATTTATAAAAATATATGAGGCCAGCAATCAATTTCTTAGGTTAAGAGATTGATTAGAATACCATCCTGTCAGAACATATCCTATTACAGGAATAAAGAACCAACTTTCTGGTTCAAAATCCATTTCAAAAAATTATGAGTCGGTTTTTATGTTGTAATTTTCCTGTCTTCTTGATATCATTAATAACATAAACTATATAGATTTACCTGAGTTATTTCAAAAAATCTTATTGTTTTCTAGGAAGTTTACTTCTTTTCCCTTCGATCTAAGAAATAAACTTCTTAGGCCGAAATGTTAAATTAAAGTAAAGTTAATACAATTATGATATAAAGTTAAAATGGCAAATTGTCATTATGCTGGCTGTCATTTTCCTGGCTTATGAATTCCATCAGTTACCGGAAATTTCTTTGAACAGTATGCAGAGGGAAGGCAAATTTTAACCAAATACCCAGTTTATGTAAGATGGTAATATGCTTATATGTAATCAAAGTTATTTATTTATTTAATGATTGATTATTATACAAAATTTTATTCTGTACATATCAACAACAAAAACAATTTTGATTCTTCCAACAGTGAATAAAATAATTAATTTAAAAAATTCATGGTCCATGTAACACAAAAGCTTTAGGTTATTCTTTTTTCAAAACACAGATAGTTAAAATATAAAGGATAAGCTAAGAACATCACGGTAAATTTAATTCTGTCATAGTCTCATAACTTTACTTGGGTATAAATCAATGAATGTAAAAAAGTTGTGAAATAAAATGATTTAAAATATTTCAAATTTAAATAATATAATTAAAAATTTTCCAATATAAGTTATTATAAAATTAATTTTATTAGGCTATTTTAAAACATGGGCCTAAAAGCAATCAAGCAAAAATAAACTGAGAAAAAAAAACGAGAAACCGAGAAGAAACGGTATGTTCAAATTGTTAACAATAATTATTTTTGAAATTTATTTACATAATAAGTTAAAATTAGCTTTTCAATATTGTCTTTTTGAGTTTCTTAAGTTGAGTTACTTACTATTAGCTTAAATGACTGTTTTCTTAACTTCTAAGCTAATATGTAATTTTCCTGGCATTCAAAATCTGGTGAATTCCTATTTCATTTTTTTTCTTTAGAAAATGTCAATAAACTTCACTGTTGTTTGTAAGATATTAATAAATGTAAAAAATCATGAGTTAGCTTCGAGCAGTTAATCTTTAGTTTGATGGGGTAATGGAATGAACTGCGATGCACTTGTTTTGCTCAATTGAATAACGTAAAGTCAAAAGAAAAGGAAGCGAAATAAAAGAAATTGGAATCATTTTTGCTTTATTGATTGTGTTGGTATTTGTTTTTTAGTTTTTTGAATTATATTTACCGATTTTGTTTCATACACATTTTGATTTATTTATTCCTCTTTTACCTTGCATTAAAAACAGGTATTTATCTAGCAAAATAATAATTGAAAACCTCATTGCCAAGAGATAATAAAACTCACAACAACTTTTCATAACAATTTTTCATAAAATAAAATTTTTTACGAAGAGTGTTAGGAGTTGAATTTCAATGGATTGTTATTTTGAATCACTTATTTTTCTCTAATGAATGCGGATAAATAAGATTCTTACAGAATTGCTTTCAAAAACTGATTATAGAAAAATTTGTCCTTTAAGAAAACAATTATAAAGTAACGCACTATAGAAGTTTAAGCATAAAAGAGCTGTTTTCGCTGATCTTAAATTATATCATTTTGGTCCCCTGATAATCCTTTATGCTCTCCAAAAAAAAGTATGTTAGGAGTTGGATTTCAATGGACTATTATTTTAAACCACTTATTTTTTTGCAAACGTATTCTGATAAATAAGATTTTTACCGAATTGTTTAGGAAATTAAATTACATAAAAATTTGTCCTGTCAAAAGAGCATTCATTAAATAAAGCGCAGAGTTGTTCATGGAAACTAAATTATAGAGAAATTTCACCTTTCTAAGAGACATTTATAAAATAAAGCGCAACAAAAGTTTAAACATGAACAAGCTGATAAGACTGAGCTTAAATTATATCCTTTGGGCCCCAGATAAACCTTCATACTTCCAAAAGAAACATAATATATGGCGTAAGAAAACAATAGCTTTAAAATCTGTAAAAATAATTCCCAACTCGACTATATAGATCTGTTTATTCCCCAACGAATCCGAAAGCCTCTCTCATAACACCTAAAAGCTTCGCTTCAAACTGTTTAAGCTTTGAAATAACTACTATTGAATGCAAAGCAAGGTAAAAAAGGCTGAAGACTGAAAAAAGTAAAGGCGAAACAAAATATCCTTTTTTTTGTACTTATAAACTTCGTGTACCTATATGCATTGGAAGACTTTTATATTTATACTTGAGTATTTGGAAAGAATGCATATAATGTTTTTTTTTCTCAGTAGAAATTTCACGATCTGGAGTATACTTTAGTTTTCTTTTTTGACCATAACAGCAAGAGACTATCAGGTGTGGCTACCATTTTGTTTTCTCACGGATAGCCTATGGAAGCTTTGGACAGAAAATTCTAAAAGGTATGGCATTTTATGATAAGTCGCATATTTTAGGACTTTTAAAAGCTTTTCTACTTTTTTCCCTGAAATATTTTGGAGGAAAAAATATTAGCTCAGTAAAAGCAAAATCTGAATTTCCATTGCAAAAAAGAGAGAAAGAATATGTTTAAAGGTTGAAGGTTAGTAAAAATGTTTTTTTTTAAAATAGATTTCTAGATGGGACATTTTATAAAAAATTTATAAATATATTGATTTTTAAGCTTATAGAAAGTGCTACAAATATTTTTATTTATCAAGAGCTTTGAAAACTGTATAATTAGAGATTTTTTGAAAAAGTTTATTTTTTCTGTGAAAATGTTTTTTCATATTAGTTAGAAATCAATGTTGTTTATTTTAAAAGCTTCTATTTGAGGCAGTAGTATAAGCATAAAAATCTAGTATAAAATTGATTATTATTGTATAAAGTTAATGACATTAATATTAAAAAATTTTGAAAATATGTAAAATGAATTAATTTGTTTAATCATAAATACTTGATTTTTTTTTTTTTGAAAATAAAACCTTCCTTTAAATAAATATCTATTTTTGAGAAATTTTTAAAATTCTCCTATGAATAGCAAATAGAAACTTATAAAGAAAAGCTAAGTAGTTGTGGTATTTTATAACAAGTCACTTACTTCAAGACTTTTAATAGCTCTCCTTAATTTCTGGAGAAAAACTTTTGAAATGAAAATGGTAAAATTCGGAGAAAGACGCTTGTGAGTTTTTAATTCAAAAAAGAAAGAATAGTTTAAAAATTTACTGCTAGTAAAAACTTTTTGTTTAAAGTATATAAAGAAGATTTAAAGAAGTTACCGGGTCTCCCATTTAACTTATGTATTGTTTTTAAACGAGTTACACAAGTTATTTTTTATATTATACAGTTATTTGTATTTACTGATAACTTTGAAATCGTATAAATTGCTAAGTACGAATTATTTTGGAATTTCCTTTTATTTTGTCAATATAAATGTTATCTAATATTTAAAGAACCATTATCGATTTTTTATTTGCATTTTATACTAAATTTTCTTATAAATCGCATATATAGAAATAATATTAAAATTTTTTTACGGTAAAAAATTCCCAAACAAAAGCTCTGACACCATTAGTGCAGAATTCATAAAATTTAGTTTAGCTTACCATCCATTTTCACCGGAAAATTTTATACCGTAATTTCTACAGTAATATTTATTTAAATATAGTGGTTCAGTAATTTTACAGTAAATATGACTTTAAAACTTATGGTATGATTTAAAAATATAAAATTTACGGTCAGAACTTTTGTTCCATTAAATGTTACAGTAAAAATTGCATAGAGCATTATTCAGTGTAATTTACTCGGAATTATTTAATTTTATAACACTAAACACAACAATTTAAAGAATCTATTTAACACAACCATCTGAAACTAACTTAATAAAGATTTTTAATGATTTCAATAAATTAGTTTAATTTCACTAAACTTTAAATATGCAAATTTAAATTTAATTTCACTAAAAAATTAAATATGCAAATTATAATAATAATTAACATCCTTTTAAAAAATAATTGCTTAAACTATGATTAAAATTCTTAAAACTAAATTCGGTTATAAAAATTATGCAAATAAGAATAATATCGAATGCTTCATGAACTCAAACGCTCATGAAAATATAATACCATCCATCTGTTCATCATAAAATGTAGAAAACTCACCAAAACTTTACATGAAACAACAACTTTCTTTCCTTACCTGTAATAAAAAAACACGAGATTATTAAACTAATCAACTGATTAACACAAATATTTTTTGTGTTAAATATTTATATTATAAGAGTCTTCTTATTGTAACATAACTTCGCAAAATTGACAATTTAAATGATGACACTTTTAACCAATATTAATTTAGATATGGGTAAATACATTATTAAAAATTCCAGGTCAAATTACGGCAAATCAGGCTGCCAGTACTTTTTACCGTAAAATTCATTTTTACAGAAACATGTTGCGGAAAAAAAATCTGCTATACCGTAATTTGTACGCTAATAATTACCGTATAAAACATCGTGTTACTCTGATTAATTGAATACTACTTTAAAGCTTACAGTTTAACATTTTATGGTAAAATGGACGTAAGGAAGATGTGTCCATATTGCCGATACTTTCTTCTGAGATTTGGTCTGGAATTTCTTAGAGTAAACTGAAAAAATTGAAATATTCGTCACGATCTATTTTCGGGTAAAAGGCTTCAAGAGTTAAAAAAAATAATACTTATGTGCATTCATAAAATACAATTTTACTTTTGAATTTTATAATTTCTCACATAGCATAAAAAACTACCAAAATTGTAAATATTCTGACATTTGTTTTCATTCTATATTCTAGAAGAAATAATAATTTAAGAATTCTTGAAAAATCAATGTATAATTAAACCCAAGGTCTTTATCATTGGGGGTTACAAAGTAAGAAATTTGTTATAAAGATTGAGCTTTTTCTATTGTATAATATAAAAGTTATCATATATGCAGAAATTTCATTATTATCATTTTTATAAAGTTTCCCTTTAATCCCTTATTTCTTGTTAAATTGCTTCTTGATGCGAAATTAATAGCAATATATTTTTTAAGACACTTAATTAATAATTCTTAAAGAAATTAAAATATTTCGGAAACGTAAATGCATTGTATTATAAACAGTTTTAGAAAAAAGGTTAGCATGTGGACTGTTTAAAAAAATGAATAAAAGTGTTTCCTGAACAATATACAATTTTTTTGAATCTCAAATGTGCCGAAAGAATGCGTCTTAAACATCGAAACGAAATATTTTTCTTGTAAATAATTATCTAAATTTCTCTAAATTTACAATTTACTAGAAAAAAAATATTATTTGATAGAATAAGAATGCCACTCGTGCAGTATGCAAATACTAAGACTCAAAAAATCTACAAATTAACTTTGCCGAAACAATGAATACACAGCTAAAAGTAAGTTAATGCAAGTACATATATTACATCAATCAACTGAAATAATTACACAGAATACAAATAATACTACAACAAAAAGCATGTGTTGATTTCTATAATCTGTAAGTAACGTTTAAAATTTGAAAAAAAAATAAAAATATAAACATAAAAACTTTTGAAAAATTAATCAAGTACAATTACATATATTACATAAATTATTTACAACGTTTCCGGGACACTACAAGTTTTCTTTTCTGAAACTCAACAAATATTCCAAAAGAATATGCGTTAAACAAAATAATAAAATGTTTTCTTGTAAAGAGTTTTCTAAATTTACTAAAACAAGAAAAAAATATTATTTGATAAATTAAGAAAACCACTCGTGCAATATGCAAATACTTTTAAATAAAGACTCTAAAAATCTTCAAAAAATCTACAATTTACCTTTGCCGAAGTAAGGAATACACAGCTAAAAAGAAGTTAATGCAATTACATATATTACATCAATTAACTAAAGGAATTAATATATTACAACAAGAACCATGTGTTAACTTCTTTAACCTGCAAGTCACGTTTAACTTTTATTTTCAAATGTTTTAACAGGTAATTAACCTGAATTACTCTCTACACACAGACTTAATTTCAAAGCTTATTTGCATTCGAAGTAGCTAGAAAAAAAAATTAAAATTAAAGTAACGCTTTTTGAAATTTTGCTTTCAAGATTCTAGGCTTTAGATGCTTTAATTCAAATAAAAAGAAATTTAAAAATTAAGTTTACTAATTTCCCTTTAAACAGAATACGCATTCTAATGAGAAAATTTAATAGTGTTATGAAGTTTCACGGTATATTTTAGTTTTTTGCTATCCTCTGGATTCAAAAGTTTGAGACAAAAAAGATACAATTTACTTAAACTCTTTGATTTTTTCTGAAGATGAAGTGCTATTTAATTAATGCTGAAAGAGAGAACTTCTAAATATTATTTGAAATTTTATTTCTATGGTATTTATTTTAACTTACTTAAATTTTCATTTTCGTTTTTTTCCTCAGAAAAGATTCTATTTTCATACGAGTACACTGCAAAGAATTCCGATTAAATTGCGGTATGAAGTACGAGTACGGTTTAAATTACATGCGCATCATCCACATTATTTTAAACCTTAAAGTCAACTTTTATTTCAAAATTTTATGCCGTAATTTTTGCAGAAATATTTATTTGATAAGAGTGATGCAGTTGTTTTAAGCTTATTACTGTAAATTTCTTAATAAATTTTTTTCAGAAAATATTATATTTTTTTCTGTAACATGTCCCGGTAAAAATGGATTTTACCCTAAAAATACAGGTAGCCTGAGCACAGGTACTTTCGATCAGGAATTTTTTATACTGTATTTACAGTATGTTAAAAACCAAAACATCTATGCTTCCTCCAAAAGAATGTATAATTAATATTAAACTGCTTCATTATTTTCAGAAGCATTTTAAAAAGTAATTATTACTTGTTTCAAATATTTAGTTTTGAAAATACGGTTTCTGAAAAAAAAAATGCTTTATTTTGATTTTAATTATAATAGTTATTAGTTAGAATTCACTTAAACTCATTGAATTTTTCTTAAGGTTTTCCTAATAATACCCCTTTAACTCTTTAATTAATGTTGGTAAATAAAACCTTTAAATACTTTTTGAAATCTTATTGCTATGGGTATTTATTTTAACTTACTTAAAGTTTCTGTTTTCCTAAATGTGCACTTTAAAAAATTCCGAATCAAATTACGGCTTAAAGTACGGGTACGGTGTAAATTACAGGCGCATCATACACAAAATTTTTTTTACCATGAAGTCCACCCTTACCATAAAATATTTTGCTGTAATTTTTACAAGTGTATTTATTTGATTGCAGTGATGCATTGATTTTATGGTAATTATTATTATAAGAAATGCAATTAATATTTTTCAGATAATATTAGTTTTTTCCTTTAATAGCATACTCCGGTTAAAATAGACTTTACGTTTAAAAATACCTGTAGCCTAAGCACCGTTATTTTTTACAGTAATTTGATCCGGATTTTTGTACAGTGTAATTACAATATGTTAAAAACTAAAAATTATGCTTCGACCGAATAAAAATATAATTACTATCAAATTATTTCATTATTTTTAGGCTCATTTTAAAATTGTAACTATGACTTGTTTCAAAAAGTCTTGTTTTAAAAATACAGGTTCTTGTAAAACATAATGCTTTATTATGATATTTAATTAAGGGAGATAAAATTATATCATGATGTAGAAAATACATGCGAAACATATTAATTCAAATTTATTCAATAATTTTTTTTTTGTAGACATATGTTAATTTTCATGTAATGAAATTCATATAATCAAATAAATTATCAATTAATATGCTAGCTCTGAAGAACCATCGCACATAGATACATAGAGAGACTTATTTTTTTATACTTATATGCATTCTAAATCAATTCCCTTTTAAAAAATTCTATGAACACAAACATAAATGCGGATTAATGTTAATAACAAATTTGTAATTAACTGAAATTTACAAAGAGTATTTTACTATGTTATTAAAGAAAAATATATTGAATCATAAATGTTTAATTCATACTGGTGTCCATTTATGAAAGGAAATATTAAATTAATCTTCCTAATTTCTATGAAAAATGATATTCTCATCAAGTTAGTTACACTTGTAACTAACCGATGCGTAATATTCATCGCTTTCTTGTCAACCACGAGAGGTTACACAAATAGAGATTTCAATAGATTCGATCAATTATTTAATAAATATACATTTACTAAGAGTGCTTGCATTGAATGAGATGATACTTAGATAGATAGATATTGTTAATAGAGACAATTATATTCCGACTGGAAACTCAATACATATAATGATGCTTACATTATAGCTCACATGAATTGAATACTCAATATCATTGCAAGATACAAGATTATTATTATCCATTTGGCTGTAATTTCTTTGCTATTTGTAAATATATAATGAAACTGCACTGCATATTAAGTGATTGAAAAGCAATTTATTAGTGGTAAAAATAAACAAAAAGCATTTTTATTAAAATAATTTAAAAATTTTAACAGCTTTGAACTTATATGACTAGTAAATTTGCTGCAATCAATAAAGTATTAATTTGATCCCTTTAAATCCTTTCAAAATATTGTACTTCTACATTATACCTTCGAATCCATAAAATCGTAAATTTATAACTCGTAATTAATTCACGAATTATTCATTTCTGCATAAATTTAGATTCAACGAGTATTTCAGTAAGATTATAATATATATTTGAGCAGCAATTTAATTCAGCACAAGACAAAAGTTCTAATAGTGTATGTTATTAAATCCTCTGTAACCTAAATAAAGTGCTAATTTGAATCTTATTCAATACTAGTGATAAAATTGCCCTGAGACCTTATACCGTTAAAACCATAGATCCGTACCCTCATACCTTGTAATCAGGTTTAGGAATCATTAATTTCCACGTAAATTTGGTTTCAACTGGTATCTTATTATGAATACAATAAATTCAACACTTCGAAGTATATATA
>NC_092207.1:47300588-47357701 GCF_043381705.1 Parasteatoda tepidariorum | reverse complement strand
ATGCATTCCTATATATATATACATATGCATATACAGATACATATGCATATACATATATATAAATAGATAGATAAACATTTTATTCTGGAGTCCGAAATTTTGGATTTAACAATAAGAAAGTTGAGCATTTGAGGATTTTGTGAAATCCCATTTCTTTACAGTTTAGGACAAGGAAAAACAACAAATTTTTAAATTTTGAATTTTAAAAATTAATCCATATTACATCATTTATGCTGTATTCAGTATTTAAATCAAAAAGGAAAGAAAACATATTTATGTAATAAGAATCATTAAATTATTTAAGAATTTATAAAGTTACCATCCCAATTAAAAGCTTCCATTCGTTTACTATTTTAAAAACCAATATTTTTCAAATATTGCTAAAAAAAATTTAAAAAAGCATATTACAAGAAATCAGTAGTAAAATGTTCAGTTTGTATTATTCTTAACTTTCCAAATACTTATTTGCTTCAGTATATTCATTCCTTATAAATTTACTTTCAGCTATTAAAAATTAACAAATACAGTTTTATAATCATATTTCTAGTCTTTATCTTGATATGTTTTAATGAAAATACTCTTGACAGTAAGTTTTTTTTTGTTTAAGTTTTTTCAGTTTTAAGTTTTTTTAATATAAGGCTTTAAATTATGGATTTTTTGGATATGGATTTGGATTTGTTTTATTAATTAATAATATAATTATTAATATTATATAAATTATTATATTAAATTATTAATATTACATTATTTTATTCGATTATATGTCAATTCTTCTATTATTTGAATTTGATTTTATAACATTAATTTTAGATCATCTGGAAGTTACTATTAGTAAATGAAAAATATATATCGATAAAACCACTCTGACTTAAATGTAATTCAAATAGATTTACTTTATGGATCAAATTTAAAATTAAAAATAATAAGAAGAAAAAAAACTCGCCATTATCTAAAAAATATCCTGCAGTCATTATGAAAGAGAAGTAATTATTATGTGACATATGCCTCAGTCGGAAACAAAGTAATCTGTTCCACGTTCACAACATGAACTTCTTTTGATTTTTTTTTCACTTTCTCGTTTCGAAGATTCAAACACCCCATCGGCTCGGACTCATTTCTTAATTTCCTGCCATCTGACCTTAATATGGACCGAGAAATTACATCCTGATAGTCATTCATTTCAACTTCGGGATCATTACAGAACTTTTTTCCTTCTTCTTTGGTATTGCCAAAAATTAATGAATCATCCAGAATCGGGAAATTGCATTTGAGTAAAAATATTTTCCAAGTCAATACTCTTGCGGTACTTTCTCTTATTTTCATTCCCCTTAACAAGTCACTATAATAAAAGTATCTCATCTCTAGTCTTAAAATAATTGGATATAAAAAATAGTACTCTTCCGTCTGGTAAATGAATTTATTTCATCATGGTTTAAAACTCATTTACTCATGCGTACAGCAATATTAAAATAATCAGTTTCCTATTCTCTGCTTTCTGAAAACAGAATTTGTAATATATTTTGACTTACAAATTTTGCTTTCAAATTAAAATTCTGGAAAAAAATAAGTGCTTTAATTTTAGCAAGCCATTCCATAGTAGTATATATGTGTTACCTTAAAAATGTTTGTTCACTCTGAGATAAAAGTATGGTTAAACTACCTGAATATGGTAATTTTCTCCACATTTCCGGTTCTATGGGAACAAAGCACAGTATTTTTTACCTCAGTGCTCCAGTGATGATTATTTTGATAAAATTAACAATGAAATATCGTTTTATAGTAAATGGTAAAATTTGATAAATGTGATGAATTTTGGTAATTTTATTAGGATACCTTATTATGGCAGAAAATCCATTTATTCTATTAAATTTTTATTTTTTACAGAATTTGTTGCTATAAGAACTATAAGTTTGAAAGCCAAGAATCTTCTGTAAACCATTGTCATATGAAAGAAAAAGTTACAATATCAAAGGATTCATTACCATTTATTTGTTTTTTATTAACCTGAAATATGCTTTTTTTTCTTCTTAAAAAATACTAACGTTTTCGTAAATTGTGCATAAAATGTTGCGCATTAAATGTTATTTTTTCTCACTTAAACACTGTTAAATATCAATGTACGAAACTGAATATTGCACAGAAAAGCAAAATGCAATTTCTTCATAAAAAAGAATATATATATTTTTCTGTTAAACTGTTTAAAGATAAATACAGATTTTTTTACTATTTTCATCCGTTGCACACGCTTTGCAATTTTTTGCACACTTTTACTTATATTATATGCAGATTTCTTTCACAAAATATTTTTTTGTTTGTTTTTCACCTATCATAAACTGATTAAAGCTGTCAATTCGATTTTAGTTTTTGTGCGCAGTTCTGCTTACAGTAAGATCCTACCATAAGATATCCTTTTTTTATTTTCAAAAAATCATTTTATGATTATTTTATAAACTTGCTCTTATTTTTCAATAATTATTTCGTGATATTGAACAAGGTATAAATAAAATTATGATTTTGACTCTATTAACAAAACGATACTATACATGATTATTATCGTCTTGAGTTATAATTTTTCGGTAAGAAACATTGTCTGACGTTTTCACAAGGATGTGCCACTAAACTGTTAAAACGTTTTTACACTTAAATGAGATTTCAATACGATTTTTAAGCAAATTAAGCTTTTTCTTCATAGCCGACAAATACAGGACTGAGTGCTCGGCTCCCAATAAGGCGCAAATCTCGGTTTTGATTGGTCCATCAAATTCCGTTCTTGGCTTGCACCGATCACGATGCTGACAGTTATTTTATAAAGTATTTTTCTGTTTAAGTAACAGAATTTGTTTATTAAAATAAAAATGACTTATTTATTTAGAAATAGTCTATGTTTTTAAATAACAGAATCTTTCTGTGAAATAAACAGTTTTATACAGACAAACCAACTGACAGTTTTTTTGTGTAAATTTAACAGATTTTTTTACAGTGTGTATAAAATGAATTTGTTTAGATTATTTTCACCTTTAAATGGTCATATTAGCGCAGTATTTTCCGATGTAATAGTTAGACAATAATAGTTAACTAAAATATTGCCTTCGACATTCACTCCCGACTTTCGACGTTTGCTAGTGTGAAAGAGAAATAAAAAAATATTTTATTCAATTTTCACCACTGAATGTCGACATTTACTGGCATATTGGAGAAATTTAGCAGAAGATTCATTAGCTTTGAGAATATTAGTAATCGCTGGAGCATGTCAAAAATGTATTAATTTTGTTTTACTTACATGAAAATGCAAGTTGGTACCTAGTGAAAACCCCCTGATCAAATTACGGTATAAAGTACCGACACTCAGGGTTCTTTTACTTTTTACTGTAAAATCCATTATAGCCTAATTTTGTTAGTAAATAAAAAAATCTGGTACACCGTAATTTTTGTTGTAATGAATACAATAAAATAAATTCTAATTAAATAAATATTTATGTAAAAGTTAAGATATATTATTTCATGACAATGGATTTTACGGTGAAATAGATTTCACGTAAGGTACATTCAAAATGTTGGCACTTTATACTGGAATTTGATCCTGAATTTTTTACAGTGAAGAATTAAGTAAATCAGAAAATGATTAAATCTTTTAGAATTATGACAACCTTCTATTTTCATAATTTTTAACAGTATTCGATTAAGAGTTCGGTTTTGCACACTAACCCTCAGACAGAATTTAAGTGTTTATGGTGGGTCCAAGCATTTTGTAACTTTTTTTAACTTACAAGCACACATTCATCTAGTATTTTGTTTTTCAAAAAACTTTGGAGCTCTCTGCAAATTATGATATATAATAGATATTTAATGATTTGTTATTAAGGAGTGTCGGTAAATTAGGATTATTTATTAAGAAATTAAGATTTTTGAAACTTTTGGAATCTGTTTCTTCATCTAATTAACGAAAACATCAATTACGTTGAGCAAAGTCACTAGAATAAAATCCGGGTGTAGTCACCGCTCTAAAATCCGGTATAGGTGCCACACGCCATTAAAAAAGTTTATGTATTAGCAAAGTACATTAATTATAAAATATTTATAGTTTTGAAAATTAATTGTAAAATATTTACTCAATTTCTCATAATTACAAACATATTATTACTGTGCCCATTATAAAAGAAACAAAAAGAAAAAAGGATGTAGGGTTTGTTACATTCTGTTTAGCATAGTATACCTTACTCTTAAAAATTTAAAAATTATTTAATAGATAGTGCAGTTGAATAAAAGACGATAAAATAGTGTTTTATAATGCATTCCAGAGCAATCCGAATAAAATATTTAATTGAGCATCTTCAAATTTTGTCCCACGGTGAAGGTTGAGTAATTGGAAAACAATGTCCAGTAGTTTTTTTTTTCAGTTAGCGCTGCTGTCTCCTGCCGAAATTCGTAACCAACTTTTAAAATTTGATGCTTTAATAATAATCAAGTTCTATTAGCAGGCTCAGTAAATTGTTCAGTTCCATCCTGATTTTTTTTCTGCAATCGATTTTTCAAATCGCTTGTCCTTTTTCGGACACCTGGTAAGTTTTGTTTACTTATGATTCAATGGAATTTTTATGGAACCAAATTTTTATGCGACAAATAAACTTCATTTTTACTGAATTCATTACCAAAAAATGCCATTAGTGCTTCTAAGAAATAGATTGTTTTTAAGTCGTCTGTTATATCATCTATAATGGAAACCTGTCGTTTTCTAAGTACGAAAGCTATAAAAACGCAACTGAACATATTTAACTATTTGGCTAATTTTTTATTGTTTCGTGGGTGATAAAACTTTAGTAAAGTTGTATTAGGTATAGTGAAAAAAATATTTTATTATAGTAAAGTAATGGCTATGAAATGGAAATAGTTAAAAGAGACTTTATAGAATTTATTGACATCGTAAAATAAAATTTCTCGTTTGTTCGCCTTTTATTTAACAGCCATATAACTCAAAAATATTGCATAGTCCTTTTTCTCTATTATTCGAAAAACAACATAATCTATTTGTTAGAAAAATCTTTTAATAATCTCATTATCAAGATACTCCATAGTAAACAAATTTCACATATAATGAGATACTGCAAGCAAATATGTTTATAAAAGCAACAATTTTATAAGGTATTAACCTTTAACGGATCATTCTTGGGATTAAATTTCTTTTACACGGTTTAAGCCCCATAATCTTAAGCGAAAACTGGATTACAGTTGTATTTTCAGGGTAAAATATAGTTTAAGTTTTGTCTTTCCGGATCAAGAGCGATAAATAAATAGGATGTGAGTCGGCTTTAAGTCTTGGGTTTAATCCTGATGTTTTTCTAAAGTAGCTTATGTTTTCATCCGCTCTCGGATCTCTTAAGAGACTTGAAAGTTTTTATTGAATAATGTCGATCAAACACTTTATAAAAGTATTACAGTAAACTGATTTGTTTCGATAAGTATTTAAAAAAGAAAACTGATATCATGGGTTTTTGCAACATTAGAGAAATTTTGTGTTCGTACTAAGTTTCAAATATTTATTACTTACTGAGATAATTTTTTGTTACAGCAGTATTTTGTTAAACAATTATAAAATGGGGATATACTTTGTATCCCTTTGATTAATAAAGTAAATGCGAAAAAAATAGAATTTTATCGATTAACTTGAGCAAACTATCTATTTAATTAAAAATGATGAGAGAAGAAAAATCTATCTGAAAATGTTTGGAAGGTTTTTAATTTATTTATAAGTATTATTGTGATCTCTTACAGAACTTTAATACTTAATTTTTATTTAATGACCGTGCTAATAATGCATCCTTTTACTATTTTCCATTCGGTATTTAATCACTAAACTAAACTCAGTGGCGCGACAGCTCATAGAGGGCCAAGGCTTACTGAGCTCATGTATGTTCATGTATCAGTTTTCTTGGCCTTGGGCTCTGGGCTTCAGGAGCAGATGTTCCGGTCAGGTGGTCAGCCGAGCGCGGAACCCACAGTGTTCAGTTCCCAAGTATGCTTGGTACTCATTTATCGACCCACTGAAGGGATGAAAGGCTGAGTTAGTCCTGCCGGGCCCGAGGATCGAACACCAGGGACCTGTATCACGACAGCGCGAAGCGCTAATGCTCAGCCACCAGACCACCATAATCACTACACATTCATATTTTTTATGAAGCAAATAATTTTCAAGAAGTCTCAAAAAAAAACAATCAATATTCAAAAGAAGTTGGAGGTGGTCAGATGACCTTGAAACGAAACCAAGAGTAATATTTGGAGAATATGACAGAAATTTTAAGCGAGTAATTTGTAATGAAATATAATTTGTGTATTTACTTATGTCAATTTTTATTTTCTGTTACAATTATTAGATTCCGCTTACGTTTTGCTACATTTATTGTTAAATCTCTGAATCTGATACTATAATATTCTAAAACGAATAATTTAAAAAAAAAATATCATAAAATACGTTTGAAAGTTAAGAAAAATATTTTAATTTATAGTTGAATTGGTGAAAATTTTGACGTGCTTTCAGCGTTCAAAACACGTCGAACATCTTTCAGATGGCAAGTACTGAGAAAAAAGTAGGGTCAAAGCGATAAGGATATATCGAAATTTACTATGCTTCCGGCTCTATGGGAACGCAGAAAGGTTTGGTTATATTTAAATTTGTTAAATGTGATAAAATTTGGTAATTTTTTCATGATATCCTAAGGCATGCCATAAAAACCATTTACTGAATTAATTGAATTAAATATTTAATTAAATTAATTGTTGTATTATTTTCTAAATGTATGTTAATACGAGCCATAATTTTGAAACCAAGAATTTCATGTGAAACGTTACAGACATAATTTTTTAAATATATTTTAAATATATTTTTGTTTTATTACCCAAAATCATGTTTGTTTAAAAAAAACAGAATTGTTATTACCCTACAGTAGGTTTAATTTACCAGAATTTTGTTTTCTGTGAACTATTCACATGTTGCCCTTTCGATATGAGGTGTATCACATGTTAGGTAATTGAAAATATATCAACCACTTTTATTAAAGAGATATTAAAGAAATATATTAATATAAATGAAAAATATGCAATATATTAAATATTAAAGTTATATTAAAGAAATAATAAAGAAAATATTAAATATTTTAATTATTAACCCTAAATATTAAAGAAAAATATGTTTTTTCTTATGCTCATCAACACAAAAGCACTATATTCATCGACAATAATTTTTTTAAACCTATCCATCGGAAAGCAGTAAAAAAATTTGAAACAATTAATTGGTTTAGATAATTGCACCTATATACACCCATTTCTTTGATCTCTAGTTGATCCTCTAGTTGATTAATCAATACATAATAATTACAAATCTCTCTATTTCTCTGACTTGAGAGTTTGACTTGGAATTAATTGACTCTCGATCCAAATGTTTTGTTAAATAACAAATAAAAAAAAATTATGAGACCTAATCAGCTGCTGAGTACAAAGAGGGTTATACTCTACTTTTAGCAAATACAAATGATCTATACTAGTAGTTCGGGGTGTAATAGGCAAGAATATAAACTTTGCTAATTACGAGGCATTGTACTGTAAAAACTTCCAGATATAATTACGGTGAAATGTACTGGCACTCAAAATGCCAGTACTTTTAAAAATGAAATTCAATTTTACCGGCATTTGTTAAGGAACAAATTATCTGGTATTCCATAATTTTAACAGTATCAGTGAATCACTCTGATCAGATTCCAATCTAATCTAATCTAATTATAATAAACATTATTCTAACAATTACGGTAAAATATTTAGTGAAAATTAATTTTAAGGTAAAATGAGTTATACGAATCATGCACCCAAAGTGTCGGTAATTTATAGTGTAATTTGATCCTGTGTAGATGTAAAAAGAGATACATTATAGAGATTATATTGAAGAGTGAAGAATAAAATATATATTTTCTATTATAAATTTCTTATAAAGAGTTGTATTTTATATAATGATTTAACATTTATAATTTACATTTAGTTTTTCTTTATTTCATCAGGAAACTCCAAAAAATATTTTTCTTCTATATAAAATGAGCTACTTTTTGTTTACAATAAGGGAAAATATAACTTTATATGCACATGAATATTTAAAGTATCTACACATGTATTATACATATACATATCACTTACAATGCAAGAGTTTCTTTTTGTTGAAACTTGTTCTCTTTTAACGTCCCGAATCTTTCCTTAAACGCTCAAAGGAGTATCTTCTAACTCTTTGTCAGAATATTTTGTGAAGGAAATCTTTCAAAAATGCATCTTTTATCTTGACGTTTTATGCACGAAATACTTGGAACAATTTGCGAGGAGAGCAAGAATGGATATTATATGCTTGAACACTCTTAATAGGTGAGAAAGTAATTCCTCCTCATATTGTACATGACGCTTGGTACTTAGAAAGAAGCTTAAATTGTCTCCTAAGCTGAAGCACTGAACCATATAATAATATGTTTCATCGATTTTTTTCGAAACAATAAGTTTATTTGGCAAATTAAATGATTTTTAAAATCCACCTGATATAAGTGCTTTTTTAAGTCAAGTGTAATTTCAAAAATCAATGTTTTCTAAAATGGCAAGTATAAGCAAGTGAAAGTTAACATTAAACATAGTTTTAAATTCTAGAATTAATTTAATTATCCAATTAATATAATCAATCATAATATACTAATAAACATATTAGGACACACTATTAAGAAAATAAAATGAAGGTAATTTTTTTTACTTCGAGAAAATTCGTATGCATGTAAGAAAAATTTATGAAAAATTTGATTTTCCTCGTAAATATTTTATCACTCCGATTCAAATATAATTTAAATAAAGTTTTAATTCATAAGAATGTTTCCTCTTAACGTTTAAAATAATTAAGTATTATAAATAAAATAATTCTTAGAATTTGAATAACATTTACTGTATTGCTCAAATCTATTTACGTTTCAGAAATATTTGAAAAGAATAAAACTGCAAATGAAAATGATTGAAAGAACAAATATTGATTCAAATTAGCAAAATAAATTAATGAACACTGAATAATGCAATATAATGCTTCATTTTAATTTTTCTTATCAAATTAAATATTTTCTTAAATAACGATTTTGTGACATTCGGCTAATGCAATAGCGTTCATGAAACAATTTAAATTCTAAAACTAATAGAAAATTTCCAAAAAAAATTGAGGAAGTGGTTCTTAACTTGAACACTTAATAAATAAGGCTTAAAGTGAATTATTCCGTGAAATAAAGCTTAAAGTGAAATATTCATTTACTATTTTTAAGGAATCAATTATATCAAAAATCATAAATGATAAATATTTTATTTCTTAGATATACATAAGTGTATAACGAATTGTTTGCCTAAAATGTGATTGCCATGGTAAATATTAATTTTCTTAATTTCAAGTATTAGTGAAATGTAGAATTATCTATTTGTTTTAATCTAAATCATTTTTAAATCGTTTAAATAAAATTATCCTTAGAGTTATGATAACATTTATCTAAAACATGCTTGACATTTCATATTTAAACTGATTGTAAAAATGATTGAAAGACAATAAATATAATTACTTTTATTAAATTCAAAATGGTAATTCCTATCGAAAAACGCATAGGCCATTTAAATTTTAATATATATTTCTACTTTATCTTCTTATCACAAATTTGGAATTGACTTCAGAAAGTACTTTTAATGAAAATAAAGTGCGTATTTTTTATTTTTTTTTCTTAGATTTTAATCAAATTTAACATATCTACCAGAAATTAAAAGAAAAATTCAATTTAATCAGTTTTATGCATTCTTAATGGAATTTTCTTCCAATATAGATATTCATGATTTAACGTAACCTAATAAATGTCTGTTTAAATACTGCTTAAGTGAGTCAGAATATACGTAATCGAATTTATTTCTTAACTAAAATTTCTAATATTTTAAAATTTTCTGAAAAATCGTCAGTTGTAAGAAACTAGTAAAAGATATTATTAAAATTAGAAGTATTTTTTAGCACTTTTTTAAGCGACTAGATTTTTACTTACTGTTGCATTTTCTGTTTTTTTTTAAATATTTTTTTATTTCTTATCGTTCCTTATCGTGACTTACATATTATTTAAAACTTTCATTTTTTTAAGTACAATACATAAAACAAAAACCAATTTACTAATAAAAAGGAAAATAATTTCTAGAAAATAGCTGCTTAAAAGTTTTTCAAGTAGAGTTTATTATCCTAATCAAAAGTAATTTCATGTATATTTGCAGTGTAAACGTCTTTAACTTGGAAATATTGATCATTGTCAATACAATATTTTGATTTGAATTTGCTAACTTAAGTTGATTCCTGAAAGTTTGAGTTAAAAACAGTTTTAAGTTGAAACTAATGAGCTTTGCTAATATAGTACTTAAGTGTTCCAAATGTATAACGTCGTCCATTTTAAAGCAACTTTAAAAAGTGTCAAGTTTTATATTGAAGAGTAATTTGAAACAAATATCACCCATCAAAGTTTCCAAATGATTTTTGCTAACTCAACATAACGAGTAAACTCTTGAACCGCCAACTTGTGAATTATAATATCAGGTGAAACAATAAATCCTGGATCGACTTTTTGAGAGTCAAGTTCGTAGCTTTAAAACCAGCTTAAATATAACACATTATCAAAATAAAATATTTTTGAAATAAAGCTATATTGAAGCAAATAATAATGAAAACAGTTAATAAAACATTTTTAAAAAATTGCTCGCATTTTTTGCTTTTTCTACTTTTTAGTGAAATTGCGTTTTTTGGGTGAGCACAAGTTCATCTAACCTATAAAAAATGGCAAAATTACTGTACTATATGATAGTAATATTTATTTTTTTCTAATAAAAAACATAATTCTTTTTATGCCAAGCTCTAAAGTATTATGATAAAATTACCAAATTTGAGCATATTCATCATTTCAATTTTAAACTTTGAATTTATTATATTTCCTTTGCCTTTGACACAAAAATTAAAAGTTATTAATCATTAATATTTGACAAGAAACTTCTGGGCAGTGTGTAGAATAATGTGGATTAATGAAATTATTTTATTTAAAAAAATATATTACGTAGGAGTTTATATTTATCTGTACTTTTATGATTATCATAAAAGTGGTATATAAAGAAATTCTTCCATAAAATGCAATTCTGATTGAGTTCTAACCAATTGTATATAATGTTTGTTTTGGTACTAATCCAACAATACTGAAAATAGACCCAAAGGAAATTTTCGTTTTATGCTTTAAAGCGTGAAGCCATAGAAGAATATTTAAATCTTGAGTATTCCACAGCGGGACCCTTCACTCAAAAGAGCACAGCACATAGCACTGTCATTTGTAATCGAACTTTAAAGAATACCCTAAAACACTTTATTGCTCCGTCAATGCGCTGAGGCGTACAGTTTACTTTGCGTTGCCATAGAATCGATACGCAATTTCGAATTGAATTTCAAAGCATTCGCAATGCAGCGATGCAAAACGCAAACTCTCCAATACTCAGACACGTTCGAATAAGAAATGGAAAATGATAGGATTATTTTCCTACAAAAGATAGAAGTCAAATAAATGTCCAATATGATCATTAAAAGGAGTCAGGATTCAGTAAACTCAGTTTAATAGTTATCCTTGAGATGGAAAAGGCTCTCTGAACGGCATATAAACATTATTTTGTCGCCATTGTACCAAAATAATGGATAAAATGGGTCTGCTAAGTTTAAATCTCTTTTTGCATTAATAAAAGTGTCGATGCTTATTTTCAATGTTATTATTCTTATCTGAAGATGTTTTCTGAAAATATTTGGGGTCGTAAAGAATTTTTTCACATTTTTTAAATGCACGGATAATTATTAATTGGAAAATGCAGGAAACGGCAGATGAATATAATATTATTTGTCAATGCTCCTCAAAGTACTTAAACTGGTTAGTTATATAAATATATATAATTATTAATCACATAAAACTAACCCTAAAAAGTATTCCTTAATCTTACATTTTACGTTAAGAAAAAATATTACTAGTTTTATCTTGGTTCATTGATATTTTTTCATTTTAGTTATTTTTTCACATAAACATGTTTTAGAGTGTCTTCAAAATTAAATTTAAGTTTAACCAGTTCATTTTCAAAACCTTTAAATGAAAGTTGTTCTTTTCTTGGAACAAAACCAAGTTTTTTTTTGCCTTAATGGGGGAGAAAATACTACGTAGAGGGATCTTTTCAGCACGATTTTACCTAGAGACTCAATGCTAAAAATAAGGTTAAAAATAAGTTATTAAAAAAAAAACTAGTTATTTCATATGGTCAAACCACTTATAGATTCCATGTCTGATACTTGAAATTTATGCACCTTTGACTATTCCACTTTTAATAAATTAGAAAATTAGGCTATTATTTATGAGACATTTTTTCCCAACAATTTACTAATATTATAAATTATTTAAATTATGTAATTTTTACTACATTTTTAATATCAGCATTATTACATCGAACTTTGTAAAATAGCATTATAGTAATGACAATCTTTAATACATATGTTAAAACCAACATCCGTAAGAAAATAGTATTCACATTAAAGGGCTGAAACTCAAATTTAAATGTGGTTAAAGCAGAAAAGATTTTGAAAGAAAATGAATCTATACTGAGGAAGGTGTTACTAGAAATATCAATACTAATTTGATTTGTAGAAGAAGCAGAAAAAAAACGCTTAAACATCTTCGCAATTTCATCAGATAAAACTTTTATTGTTTTCAATTCCGCCTTACACAGAAGGGGTTTATAAAATCTTAAAATCATTTTATTACTTTCTTTCGACTTGAAAGTAATTTAAGACACTTATTCTGGATAATTTTCATGTTCATTTTTAAAAATATAAATTATTTAAATAAATAAAAACAAAATTTCAATCTCTCAAAATCAGCCAGTTCATAATTAGAAGTGCACCTAGTAGCATAGACGGACAATGATGGACATGAATTACAATTTCGCAATGCAAACTTTTGCAATTCTTTATCTTTAAGAAGGAGCCTCAGACTACTCCCAAAACCGTAACCTTTGATAAAGTTGTCACTGTTATGCAAATGTATCATTTTGGTACTCTGAAATGAGATTGTTTAAGAGAAATTTTCCCAATGGACAAAATAGTTATAAAATTAATGTTTAGAAGTCGTTAAAAAATGCTTTCACATTCCTTAAATATCTATGCTCCAAAAATACTTATACTGGTTGTACAAGTGTACTAAAGTACAAATTGTACTACTTTTACTTATTACTTATCCGTTTTAATTCAATATTTTGATGCCATGCTAATAAAACACAAATTAAGCTGAGAATCTGTAGCTATGTAGGTAGAATGAAATTTTTCAAAATCAGATAAAATTTCAAACTCAAAAAATAAGATGAAAAATAAATAATTAAATAAATAAAAGCAAAATTAAAAATTAGAAATTTGTCATACAGGTTGATAAAAATAAATGTTTTTATGTGTTTAAATACATATTTAAAATGTAGCGTATATAATGTTTACAATATCAGTACATTTTTTTCGCAATACAGTAAATTAAATATTTGAATAAAAAAAAAAGATTTAAGCATTTTAATCAACTGCTCAAATCTTACTTTTAAATGTAATGTGCCCGAAAAATTAGCTTTCAGGTTTTTATTTTCAGGGGAAAAAACTAATACTTTAAAGATTTGATTATTCATTCGCTCCAGAAGGCAATGTGGTTTTCAAATGATCTAGAGTTTCCTTACCTCTTGACAAGGAATCGTGTAATATATTTCCAAAAAGGCCTAAATTAGCAATAGAAAAATTCATCACCAGACTTTTGTCATTTATCAGATTTTTGAAAAGTGTTCTTGAAAACTTTATTAGCGAAATATGATGCACAAAAGGGCAACAGAAGAGTGAGTCATCGTCCTTAGTTGTCTCTTAGATAAGTTAGGTTCATATGCAATTTCATCTGAAATATCCTACCCGGCTGTTCATGCGTCTTTGAACTAGTAATATTATTTATGTAAAATATCGTATTTTTATAATGCAATTTATACAGGGTTATTCATAATTGCCTCTGCCTGAAAACGCCATTTTTCTTTACTACAACTGACTTCAGTGTTACAGGTTACTGCCATCTACCAGCAACTGCTTAAGTTAAAACTTGAATACTTTTGGAATAATTTCATACGTTCTTTTTTGCCATATTCGTCTTCGTTTTTTTACTATAACGCTTCGAAACCCCGGACGGAATTATGAATAACCCTGTATATTTTATTGATCAATGGCAAAAAAACATTAAAAGAGAAGCAGAAATAAACTGTTTTATAGATATTGATAGATTTTTCGACAAATTAAGTGAGTCCGCTAAGTTGCGATTAAGCAACTATACTTTTGGACCTACTTGAAAGTAAATTTCGCAAATCTGATTAGAAAACAAGAATTATTGTAATTATACTGAAATGCGCAAGTTTTGATGAATGCGATTGTTCAATTGATTGATTAACAGCCAGTTCAAAATGTGTAGGTGCCCTTAAATGTATGAAGACACTGCTAATTCGCAACTCTTATGAAATTCTCTATCTTCTCTGAAATTTCTGCTAGTGAGTTCAAGGATTTCAAATACGATTAAATTGTATCAGAAAATACTTTTCATTTTTATCTACAAGTTGGGAAAAAGCAAATTAACAATTCGAATATATTTTTTTAATTAATAATATGATTCTCATGTTAATTTGTGTTTGAATACAAAAAACGTATTTTGATTTCTTTAGGGTTGTGTATAAAAACGAATAAACTCAAAACGAATGACAATAAATGCCTACAAAGTACAGCTTCTTTATTTCAAGTCATGTCCAAAATAGAATAGTAGAAGTTCATTGATGTAAAAATAGCTTACATATCTAAAAACTCCACTGCAAATGAAAACTGCAGAAAAATTTTACAAATGGAGCTTTACCAGGCGAGCAGCAAATTGCCGAGGAAAGGCGAAATGAAGGTAAAGCATTATTAGTCGAGAGCTTGCGTGAAAGACGGGCTATTTCTGCTGTTATGCGATGTAAAACTGAGCTTAATGGTTTTAAGAGAGACCTAATCTTGGATCTGAACTTTCCTTTTGGCGAGAAATTAAAGAGAGAGGATGCATTTTGAAACGAAAATTTCCCTTTAATTTTCCAATCTTTAAACAACAAACGCTTCCGTGTGAAATTCGCGTTGAAGTTTCTTTTTCTTTAAAGTGGTCAACGAAATTTAGTTTGATTTGTGAGTTATTATTTTAGAGAGGAATCTACTTTAATTTAATATGTTGATTTTGAAAAAAGAAAGTTAAGCAGTTCTCGAACATTAGTGCATTAAGTGCATTAAGCTGTCGTTTTTCAAAAGAGTACTGATAAATCGTGTACAGATCATTAAAATCTTGTAAATGTATAGATTCATGTCATCATGTAAATGACATTCGTGTGCATAAAATTTTTAATTAGAAAAAAAAATATTTGAAGCTCAATATATTAAACCTCATGTTTTTTTCTTCAAAAATGCTGTTAAATTGTCGATTACGTTCTGCTCTCATTTAAAAACTCACATTTTCATCAATATTTCGTCTGTATCATGAATATGAATATACGAATATGAATATACGAATATGAATATACGAATATGAATATACGAATATATGAATATACGAATATATGAATATATGAATATGAATATATGAATATGAATATATGAATATGAATATATGAATATGAATAGATGAATATGAATATATGAATATGAATATATGAATATGAATATATGAATATGAATATATGAATATATGAACATAAGAATATGAATATATGAATATGAATATATGAATATGAGTATATGAATATGAGTATATGAATATGAGTATATGAATATGAGTATATGAATATGAATATACGAATATGAACATATCAGGTAAGCTTGAAATTTCACAGCTTGGGTGCCATAATAAGGAAAAGCTGTGATTTTTGTGATATATATATTCTTTTATTTAGGGCACTGTTTCAATTTTCTTTTACTTTTTCATTCCCCTTAAAAACTTGTATCATAAATATATCTACATATTTTGCACCGATAACTATGGAGATAAAAAAAACTCGCCTCTAACACTACAAAAAGTTTAATACCTCTACTTAATACATTTCTTTTTTAAACACCTTTACATAAAACATAACAGTATCGTTTTTAAGTTTTTAAGTGTCTTACGAAGTAAATACACAAAATAAAGTGAATAATACCTTCAAATTTTTTACAAATATTAACGATTCTATTCAAATTTCGGAACACACAACAAAAAATAAAGAAGTAAATAAATAAACAATTTTAAATGTAAAAGTAAAATAAATCATTTATGCAGTAAGCTCAAAGTCGGATACACTTAAAAGCTATTACATATGTTAAAATTTCACAGCATGGTGACTTCCCTAAAAGTAAAAATAGCAATTTAACTATTTGAAAAATATACTGAAGCGTTCTAAATTTTGCCAATTATAGAGAAAACTCGATTCAGAAAAAAGCAAAAATACAAAAGAAAATTCTTAACACTAAAAGACAACGCTCTCATTGTTTTTTCCTATGTTTTTTACATTTGTCAGTGGAATAGCGAGGAATAATAATAAGCACTTAATATTGAAACCTTTCAATCGTTGCCAAGTAACGTTAACTTCCAATTGTAGAGGAGCGGAACAGACGTGAGTGAAATACTAGACAATTATTTCATTACATTTCATTGCTCGCATCATTGCGAAGAATAATGCTTTTGTGATCCATAATTGCAATACAACAGAGGCTTATAATTTATCCTTCGCTCAAGAGAAATGGCTAGTACTAGTTAAAAAGCTATCAGAAAATATAGAATAATGAGAAAAATTGGTAGGAATTATTTTCGCAATCGAAAGGATCAATTTCGAATATGCTATATTGAAGGGTAAATGGTTTTATGTATTCAAATTCAGGTATAAATTTGTTGAAATGGAATTAATGTTCAGTTAGAAACTGGATATTGATGAATTCTTATTCAGTTATAGAAATATATCAAGCTAAGATTTGACAAATATAGCCTGAGGAAATAAGCACACGAAGAAAGATTCTACTAAAATTACAGCATCGTATAAAAAAAAAGATAATTATGATATTAGAAATCAAAGTATACGGTATTTAAAACATTCATTTGATAATTTTTTTATTCATATGACCACGAGTTAACAAAAATTCTGGTTTTAGAAACTATAGTTCTTATTACCACATAATTAGTACAAAATACAAAACTAAAAAGAAATTTTAAACAAATTAATGGTTTTTATCCCCTGCTCTGAAAGTATCGTTTTAAAATTATCATATTTTATTACATTTACCAAAGTTAATTACACATTATGAAATCATATTTCATTGTTAAATTAACCAAAAATCTTCACCAAAGTGCTTCAGTAAGGAAAAAAAACTATTCCTTTGGTGTTCCCATAGAACCGAAAACACGGTAAATGTTACCATATTCTAATACCATACTTTTTTCTTCTGTGTAGTTTTTAATACGACACGCTTAGTAAAAATAAAATACTGAAAAGTGTTTTTCCAAATAAATGGTTTTTATGCCATGCTTCAAGTTATCATGAAGAATTACTAAATTTTTCCTCACTTACGAAATTTGGTCTAACCTTATAAAACGATGATACTTTATTGTTAATTTTACCAAAATCATTACTACAGAGCTACAGTAAAAAGTCGCTAGTTTTTGGTGTTTCCATAGAGCAAGAAACATGCTTAATGTTATCATATTCCTATTGTGTTAACCAAGATTTTTTTCTCAGTTTATAGTAAAAATTACAATTATCCGTAATGAAAGCTGTAATATTTAAATGTTACTCTTTAAAAACTAATTCATGAAAGTTTGCTCATTAAGCATTTCAATAATTTTCAACTGTTGGCTCAGGGTATAGAGCACTCGTCTCCGGATGAGGCCACCTGGGTTCGAATCCCAGATATGGTTTATTGATACGAATTCTATAACCAGCTCGCATCGACCACAGAGCTGATAAAGGACATCTTCAGTGGTTGACGTATCATGGGTTTGATTCTCTTGCCATCAGGCTAATCGTGGGAGGATTTTATAGTTTTTTCTCTCCGTATAAAGCGAATGCGCGTTAGTTCCACCAAAAAAAACTTCATTGAAGGCAAATTATCATGTCTTCTGTAATAGGTTCAAAATAACAAGGCTATAGAAATTATCATTGATAGGCGTAAAATTAGTAATTTTGACCGGCTGTTCAACGGCAGTTATAAAATGAAATGAAATCTTCTATTGCTTTGAGTTATGTTATGAGTTAAATATGAAATAAATTAAAAAAAATGTGAATGAAATATATAAAAAAAAATTTTTTTGAAATTATATTTATTGAAAGCATGTAAATAAAAGTACAAAATATGTGTGTTGAATTTAAATATCAAAAATTAAACGCATTTATTTTACTTCTTTTGATAGTTCTTTAAAATTTGGTGTATAATTGGTGACAGCACTTCTCAGTAGCTCTTTGACATGCTGGTTAGTTAATACTGATCGGTTGGATTTCACGAATTTTAAAGTGGTTTAAAATCATTCACATAAGTACGTTGTTCCGAATATTGAAATAATTCGACAAGCAGCCTTTTTTAATTGAGAATACTTCGATTCTGGTACAAATTGCACTTAGTCTTTCATAATTGTCAGTAATTTAGAAGACATTTCGAAACACATAGGGAACGATAATAATTTTTTGAAATATAATAGCACAAAAATGAAAAGGGAACTAGGGTATATTTATCGAGAGCTACAAATAATCCTTCAAAGAGTCGCATGTGGCTCCCCAGTTGGCCACCTTTGATNCGCGAGCCGCAGGTTGGCCACCTGCGGCTCGCGACAATATATACTGCGGCAATATATACTTTTATATTTATGAACATATAAAACTTAAACTTGTATTTTTAATGCAAAAACATTCTAAAGTCAAAAATTCAGTAAATAATTTTAATTTGAATGCACAACTTTCAAAGTGTTAAAAGAGTAAGAGTAATTTCAGTTAGGAGTAAGGTCAGCTAAGCATAAAAACATGTTTTAATGTTTGAAAAAGGATTTAAGAAATATTGCAAAATAACGCACTTAATTTTAAAATATGTTGCTTTTAAATTTCGCTCTACGTTTTGCATTTTTAAATATTATGCAACTTCTGACTTTTTATTGCACATAAATTTAAAAACACTTCTTTAAACACTTGAATCCTTTAATGTATGTTTATATAAGTGTCATAAATCTAATTAATCAATGCTGGTTTGATTAATTTCCAAAACTTACCATCATCATTATTTAATCAATTAATCTTCTTAAATATAACTTGAAACTAAATAAAAGGAATTCATTATAAAAATGTTTAACATTTAAAACAATAATTTTTAAACTCATTCATAATGGATCTTTTCCAAAAAGTCATTAATCATAAAGTATAATTTCGGTATTCACTGCTTTTAACGAGGGAAATTTTGCACAGTTTCGAATAAAAGTTTTACTTTGTTATAAGTTTTACAAGTTATTACTTCAAATGAATAAATTTGAATTTTTCTGATTTAATTATATATGATTTAATTAAGTTGTGTAGTATAATGCGTGATCATATTATTAGGGCTCCTTATTGAAATTCTTGATATAATCTAATAATCTTCTTATGTCTTCTAATAATTCTTGATGTAATATTTGATGGCAAATACAAATTAAAGATAAAAAATGAAATTTTTCTGATAGGTTATAATTTAAAATTGAAAGCAAGCAAAATTTTCAATTAAATATTTTTTTAATTTGTGCAAACAAATATTTTAAAAAAATCCATGAACAATATTTGAGATTTGGAGGAATTATTTAGATTAAATCAAGAAAGTATATATCTGTAATTTTTTTCTATTAAAAAATTTGCAAAAATTGGGTTCTATTTGAATGCATGCAAAAAATGGGTTTTGGGCATAATCTTTGAATTTTCTGCATAATCTTTTTTATCGGGTTTCTCTGTTTACACATTTCGGTATAGATAAAAGTCCGTATTATTAAGAAAATAAATGAAATATCAATATGTACTGCTTTTAAATCCGTGGACAACAGTTAAATATTTTAGCTTGTTAGCTGAGGAATATGTTACATTAATGTTTATTTCAGCTTGAACATTGAAATAAAATTCAGGCTAATGCGTAACATAAAAGATAAAATCGAAAAGTATATGTAGCATTTAAATTGGTTGTAAGAAGCAATCATATTTTTTTGTTATTTAAAATGAAATATTTGATCACTCTTTGAACTGCCGATCCAAATTTGAGTTTACGACTACCAATGTTCTACTTCGTAGCCTTGTAATTTTGAATCGAATCCAGAAGGAAAGGGAAATTCTAGATCAACTATTATTTTCGTTTATTTTATAACAGCCATTGAACAGTTGTCCCAATTTTTCAGTTTACGACAAGCAATGCTCAACTTCATAGCCTTGTAATTTTGCACGCAATCTCGAAGACAATCGAACTTCTGTATCAAGTATTGTTAGAAATTTGCCTTCGTGGCAGACTTTTTGATGAAACTATCCCGCATTAATGTTACATGGAGAGAAAACCACGAAAACCTCCCACGGTAAGCCTAATAGCAAGAGGACTCTAACCCATGATCCGTCTACCACTGAAGATATTTTATGTAATCACTATGGTCGGTGCGAGCTGGGTCCAGAATTTGTATTGACCTGCCATTGCTGGGACTGGAACCAGGGTCACCTCACTAGGAAGCTAGCGCTCTATCCCCTGAGCCACCACGTCTATAAATATTGACTTTAAAGATATAAACATAAAATAAATTTTTATTACCTTTAAAGTTATTAGGTATTTTTTTTTTAAATTACGTATATTTTAAAACGCACTTCTTTGAAAAGGTCCACAAAATATTTTTTTGAAAATGCCTATAAAATTATCAAAGAAAGAAACGATTACATTGAGTTTTCTTTTCTCATTCTTTTCAGCATGCTTAGAAAGATTAATCTGAATTAAAAAAAAAACATAAAAAAAGATAAATATATTTCATTTCCATTTCAGTAAAATCTGTTTCATATGTTATCTATGCCATATTGATCATATAAAACGCATTGACATCTGTCTTTATAGTTTAGAAAGAAAAAAAAACTTGTCCTTTTAAATTCATATTACCAATTCTTTCTTATTTTAGTTGCCATAAATGGTACATCAAAAAGCGCAATGTTTTGAATCTATCCAGGTGGAGAGGAGAGAAAAAGCTTACATTTTCATGTTTTCCATTAACGTATTTTTCTTCTCTTCGTACATTTAGATTTATGTATGAATAGAATTTTTTGCAGCAACATTTCTTTTAGTAAGGAGAGGAATAAAGAATTTTGTTTATTTTGTTCAGGAAAAAAATAAAAACATATCAAACAACATGTGTGACATCTACAGGAGGGGAAAAACGATAAAATCGTTTATCACATTTTGACAGCTTAAAAATTACGTTTGTGTCAAACTCTTACAAAAGTGAAGCTTTAAGCGTGACAGAATTCATGCATCTTTTGCATAGAATGCACGTGGGCTCAGCAAGCATAGAAAATTCGTAGATCTCGCGAAGCTTTTATTTTTTTTGAAAGTTTTATGGAATACAACAGTTTTGATAAAATGATTTGCATCAAACAAAACAATCATATAATATAAAAGTATTTACGGATAAATATTTGATTAAATAAAAGAGCACTTTCATAGTGATTGAAGCATGTAAAGAATATTTAAAAAATGTAATATTTATGACTCAGTAGTTTTTTGATAGTCCGATAACCACATAGACGGTTAGGAACGACTGATTGCTACACTGCAAAAAATTCTGGATCAAATTACGTTAACCAGCATCCAGTCACCGGCATTAGTCTTACAGATGATAATTTTCCCTGTAACTTTCTCAGTAAATTTTTACTGCATGGGTAGAGCACGTAGCGTAAAAGAAGAAAATTCATAAAATCAAATTTCACAATTTGACAGCTTGAAAGTTGTGTTTGTGTTAAACTCTTAAGGAAGTGAAACTTAAAGCGTGACTGAATTCATGCATTTTTCGCATTGAGTGCAAGTGGGCTCAGCAGGCCTAGAAAATTCGTAGATTTCGTGAAGCTTTTATTTTTTTCAAAGTTTTATAGAAAACAGCCGTTTAGATAAAACAATTTGTCTAAAACGAAGCAATCATATAATATAAAAGTATCTACGGATACATATTTGATTAAATAAAAGAACACTTTCATAGTGATTGAAGTATGCAAAGAATATTTGAAAAATGTAGTATTTATGACTCAGTAGTTTTTTCATAGTCCGATAACCGCACAGACGGTAAGGAACGACTGATAGCTACACTGCGAAAAATTCTGGATCAAATTACGTTAACCAGCATCCAGTCACCGGCATTAATTTTACAGATGATAATTTTTACCGTAATTTAATCACGAAATTTTTACTGGATACGTAGAGCACGTAGCTCAAGAGAGGAAAATTCATAAAATAGAATTTCACAATTTGACAGCTCAGGAGTTGTGTTTGTGTTTAACTCTTAAAAAAGTGAAACTTAAAGCGCGACAGAATTCATGCATTTTTCGCATTGAATGCAAGTGGGCTCAGCAGGCTTAAAAAAATCCGTAGATCTCGTAAAGACATTACTTTTTTTCGGAAGTTTTATGGACAAAAGCAATTTCGATAAAATGATTTGCTTAAAATATTACAATTATATATTATAAAAAGATTTATGAATAAATTCTTGATTTGGTGAAGAAACACTTTCAAAGTGATCTAAGCTGGTAAATGATATTCGTAAGATATAGGATTTATGAATCAATATTTTCTATGCCTTACACGTAGAAAAAATCCTTTAAAATAACAGTATTGTCTGGTAATGACATTTCTGGAATAAAAAAAAAACCATAATTCTGGTTAGTAAAAGAGGAAATACGATTTTAAAACCATTCATTTGGTAATTTTCTTCTCACATGTTAACGGTTTAGTGAAAATTCAAATTATAGATCTTAAAATTTTCGAATTCGAAAAGAGAATTATTATAGTTCTTATTAACACATATTTATTAAAAAAGGAAAAATTAACTGAAATTTAGGAAAAACGGAAAAAAATGCAAAATTACTGGAAATTTCGAAAGGTAAATTTAACGGAATAAACGATTTTTATGCCATGTTCTAAGGTATCATGATAAAATTATCAAATTTTACCACATTAACAAATTTAATCACATATTAGAAAACCATCTTTTAGAGTAAATGTTACCAAACTTCTAAACAAAGTGCTTTTGTAAACAGTTACATAGAGCCAAAAACACGGTTAAGCAATACCGTATTCTGGTTGTTTTGACCATACTTTCTTTCTCAGTGTACGGTAATCACATAGAAGATAAGGAATGGTTGATATCTACAAGGAGCACCTAGAACTTGCATAATGGGGAATACTTGTCCTTCCTATCTATTTTAGATTTGGCAAGGAAATCACTAGTCAATTATTTAATTTACAATTTCATACTGTTTTGAATACATAATTAATGCATGAAATAAGTTGTATTTATAAGTTAAGACTTTTTTTTCATAAGGTAAATCATAAGGTAAATCAAGACTAATCTCTACGTACTGAACTAGCATAATACTGGCCTCATGTCCTCACTATTTTAGATTAAGCAAGGAAATGATGGAATTATTTATATCACAATTTCACTAGGAGTTAAATAGATTAAAACTGAAATATTTGAAAGATATAATAGCTATAAATCAGGACTTATATTATTTTTTATATTATGATAATCAAGCGAAAGGTAAAGCATTACTATTCACACACCACCTCAGAGAGCTCACATGACTCATATAATGACGACTACTTGCCCTCCCCATATATTTTAAATCTAACAAGAAAAGTTTTGACTTTAGCCCATAACGAGGCCCTTCGGTACATAAATCATGTCCAACATAGAATGATCTTATGAATCTCAGAAATAAGTTAACTACTATTTTTGACAGTTAATTTGGCACGAAATTACGTGATCTTTGAAAAGTCGCAAACTCTCAAATGCTTGACAAAATGCTTTTTCTCTAGTGAGCCATGTGCATTTTGAGAGTTCCTATAGTTCCCCTTCTTTTTGAACCCTGTAAGTTACAGTAGATAGGAAAACATTAACTTTCACTGTAAATTATACGAAAAAGTTGTCTTATTTAACGCAAACGGATGAACATAATAGCTTTCTTTTCATTCACTTGTAAATTACAACAGTTTTATTACGGAATTAAATCTGATTTCAAAGTCAATTGTACTGAGATATAAATGATATAATTTTAAAATAGTACATGCTACATAAAATCACATAAGACAATTTTTTTCCTGTAAAATATGCATGGCGTATGTATCCTAGGAAAATATAAAGAAACCAAGAAGTCAATAGTACAAAAATGGTTTTTAAAACGTGTCATGTACAAAAAAAAAACGAAAGGCATAGTTTGTAAGATTAAAACAGCTACGTTCCCTATCATCGAAACATATAGAAAAGGGAGGCATGTTCACAATACTCCATTTTCAATGTAATTATCGTTACTCTCGGTATTTGATATAAGTCATACGGTTTCAATTACTTCTGTAACTGAAACAATTATAATTTCTTTAATTACTGAAAAAAATATTGAAATTAATAAAAAACAGTACCAGTAATAATTCAAAAATTTTTTTCTAAATATGTTCAATCAATTTAGCAACAATGAAAAAAATTTGTAATTACCCCCATAGACAAAGCTATTAATAACTGTACAATCTTCTGCAACAAATTCTACGTTGAACTTTAAAATACAGAGTAAAGGAATAGAAAAACTTTTAAGCTTAGTAATTTTAATAATAATATTATCATAAATTTTTCTTAGCTTTATGAAAGAGGTTAAAAATTAAAGTTAGCACTATACAATTTCCTTACTTAATTATCAGTCCAAAATTTCATTAAATTCCTATAACATTTAGAGCAATCACATGTGGATCTAATATTTACCTAACTAAAACTAGCCCCATTTTTACTAACTACTCAAACAAAATCATTAACTATATTATAAAAGAAGGTTTTTCTTGGATTATAACTAATAATCAACTGATTTTAACATTTATTAAGCAAAAGAAAATTAATTCTATTGCGACTGTTGATTTCCAGGATCTTTTCGATAGCATTCCCTTTTCTAAATAAAAAGTTGTTCTTTTGAGTTATTACTATGATTTTAAAAATATCCTTAAGTGCGATTTTGATTATTGGGAAATTCTAATTATTTTTTGTCTTTTCAATAAGTATTTTTACAATAGAAAGTATTTTTTAATTCAAATTCATGGAATACCACAAGGATCGAATTTTTCATCTCTCTTAGCTAAGTTACTTTTGCACTGTTATGAAAATAATAATACTCTTAATATTAAATTTGTATTTAGATATATTGATGATATAATTGTCTTTAATTTTCAACATTATACACTTTTATTAAATAATATTTTACCCGAGCAATTAATCTTGCTCCGTAGTCATGATGATAATATTTGTTTTAATATTTTGAATTTGGGTGCTTAAAAAGAAAAAAAATCATCTGCTTTGTTGATTTATCGATATAAGAAATTATTTAAATTTTATTATAAATAAATTAATTACTTAGAATTCTAATGTTTCAAAAAATATCTATTTAAATACCAATTATAGTCAAATGAATAGAATTAAAAAAAAATGTAGTACTGTTCATTTATCCAAAAAAGAAATAGACTAGCTGCTTCAAAATTTGTTAAAAATACAATGGATACCCAACTAAAGTAATTAAATTCTATATAAAATCATTGAGTAACTTGTATGTTGTTATTAATAAATTTACTAAAAACTTCTTTGTTAATTTATATTTTTACCGTGTGCAAATCCAATTCAAGCAAATTCGTCGTAAAAAATCTGTGCAAAATGGGTAAATCTTGTCTCTCTCTCTCTTTTCTTTCTTTTTTTATCGATAAATGTTAGTTTTCTAAAATTATTAAAATTATACGATTAAATACCAAACTTTTTAATTATAAACTTCTTTAAATTATCCAGTATAATATAATTACATTTTGCACCTTCATTTTTCGGTCCATTCTTAATAACTAACAAATCAAACATGTTTCCGTACTGTAGTAAGAATGCGCCATAAAACAAAACACTCTATTTACGATTTTAGTTCCATTTGTTTTTTAGCTCCCTTCAGTTTTTGTATTTTGTAATCTGGCAATCTTATTACGAAAATATTTTGAATCATTCTTGAAAGATTCCTGTACATGTAATTCGCTACTCGCCTTATAGATTTAGTTTTTTTCTGTTTGTTCTTCACATTGTATTTTCTGTTTTTTGCGTGATATATTTTTTACTTAATTTGTTCTATTTATTTCAGTTTTGAGTGTCACTCACACTATACAATATACACACGATGAAATATTAGAAGTCATTCCTTTTTTGCGAATATAATCGTAAGAGTTGATGAAGAGATTATAATTTAATCTTTTTTTGTTTTCCGAGTTTTTAATACATATATTTGAATTTTTTTTTCAAACTTTCTTATTTTATTTTAATAATTTTATTTTAATAATTTTACTTCATTATAAATTTAATATTTTTCCTGTTTTCTCTATATTTTTAACTTCACACAAGAGCAACTTATAGGTAAAGTCAAAGTCGATACATCACATTTATCGTAAGAGCATGGCCAACTAAGTAACTGTTTTGATGAACTTGGTGATTTTAGCAACATTTTTGGCAATAAAATCCTCATCCGTATCTCCGAAATTTCCTACCCTCAATTCATTAAGAAGCGAATATTTGTAAGAAGATGACATTTTTTTCTAAAAGAAGAATACGTTGTTAACCTTTTTAGTTTTGATACATGAATCAAGCACATTTTGATTATACAAAGTCATATCCTTCTCAAAGGCAAAAAAAACATATAAATTTCTTGTATAGTATGTTTGGTAATCGTAATACTGCATGTTACACTTCAAATAAAATAAATCTTTTACGTTGAGTTATTATATAAGAAGGTTAAAAAAAAAAGAAAAATATTCTTACAAAAGCCGTTTAGTTCCTATTAGCCAAAGAGGTTAAAGATCTGCAATTACATGACCAACGATATGATTGAGGTATTGTGATCAGGATCGGTATTGCGTACAGAACGCATTTACTTCCCAGATAAGCTCGAACACATCAATCTGACTATGTGACTATCACTGCTAGGTGACTATCACTTCACCACGGAAAATAAAACCCCAGTGCAGTGCCACTAAGCCATCTGTATAGTTAGGTATTTAAAAATGAGTTTTTTTCACTATAATTTTTTTTCATACACTTTGCTTAAATAACAAATAATTTATGTGTATATTATCATTATAAAATTCAGTAATTCATGAAAAATACTCTTAAGATATTCTTAAGACATTCATTTGAAAAACCTAGATAAGAATATTTGTTTTAAAAGAAAATAGGAATAAAAAAAATCTGTTAAATTTAAAAATTCTCGAAAGAGATTGAGATATACGTTTAAAAAAGCAATTTCGAGAAAAAAAAAAGAATAAAAAAAGATTTAAACTTTTTTCTGAGTAATTTAAGACAAACAAATGTATGCTTTGGAATAGTTAAGTCCCTTAATTGATTATTCGGAATGTGATAATGAAGTTAAGATACTAATGTGAGAGGAGAAAACTAATTAAGTGTCATTAACGATTCAAATTTCTTAAGACAAAATAACTGACATTGAAAAAATGCAGCGACGCGGTATTTTAATGATAGAATGTAATTACATATTTTAATATTAGTAAATAAATAACTAAAAAATTAAATGCAAAAATAAGTAAACTCGACTTTTTTTTCCAGAGAATTTTGATTTTTTTTTCGTTTTGGATCCAATAATTTCGAAGGATGGCAATTGATGTGGTGATGTATGTGGACTAGAATAAAAATTGGTTTTGCACAAACAATGTATTCAACAGTTTTTGGTTTATATTTAAGTAATATTTCGGTCCTCGTTTTGTTATTGTTAGTGCAGAGTTCAGTCAATAGCAACATGATCTACAGTTTCTACGGTTCGCCACGTTGCTATAACGAAACCCGACACTTTTTTCGCTCAAAGTTAGGAATAATTGTTGTTGGCTGCTCATGGGTTACATTTCTTATAACATTTTTATTATTTATGTATTATATTACTATATGCATTTTCGTCTGAACCTTTTGCACGTGTGTTCATTGGAGTAAAATGTTTTTTTTTTTAAAAAAATTTTTTTAAATTTATAAAAAACGTAATATTTTCGTAAATACTAATTTTATATTATATTATATTATATTAAAAAAAAATATATATATATATATATATATATACACCAAAGAGCCTACATTATGACCACCCTCCATCCATAACAATGGGCTCGCCCAGGTTTTCATGGTTTCTCACCCAATAACAATGTTTTCATGGGGCACATTAGGACCCATAATCCTCATAGAACAATCCCTAACGTCTGTAAGCAACTTGAACATAGTTGCAGACCAGGATCACCCATCAGTTTTTCCTGCGAGGGATGGTGTTTACCAACAGGATAATGCACCATGTCATAAGGGTCGAATCGTCGAGGAACATTCCAGTGACTTTCACGTCATGTCTAGGCCTCCAAATTCACCTGACCTTAATCCAATAGAGCATTTGTGGTCCTACTTGGAAAACCAAATTCGTGCTGCCACGCTACCCCCTCGCAATGTGAGGGAATTGCAGGACCAGTTGATGAGCGTTGGGTACCAGATACCTCAGACTACCTATCAGCACCTTGTGGAATCAATGCCCCGGCGGGTGCTAGCAGTATTAGCTAGCTACATATTATTAGCAGGGTGGTCATAATGTAATGACTCTTCGGTGTTTATAGGATGCATATCCTCCACTTTATGCTCACGCACTTCATTGCTCACTTCATCACGCATCCTACTGCGAACCTCTTGACCCTTTAACTAAACAGTGGTTAGATGGGCATTCCGATTCTTCCCACGCAGCAAATGTGATTGAAAACGGCCTCTTCTTTTATGTTAAGTGTCCTGCATTTTATCCTATGTGTTAATAAATGTTTGTTAACTTAGTTATGGTCATTGCATATAGTTATGGTCATTGCCATATATAGATAGGCAGATACTTAACTATTAAGCATGTGTAGAATCATAGCTACGTAGAAAAATAATGAAAAATTCTTATGTTAAGAAAAAAATGGTTGTTTTTAAAATTCGTATAAATATAAGTAGTTAATTGATTAATGTTTCGAAATCTGTATTAGATTTTACCTAAACACAATCTATGTGGTCCATCTATACTTTTGAAACATAAATTTCAAACCAGTTTAGATTTTTTGTATCTACAATTCAAGAAAGAAAATGAGCAACCAGAAAACCCAGAGTCAATTTTTAATTGAAAATCTCACTGTTTCCGTTATTTTATGACTTAGTGTATTCTTTAATAGTTTAATTATCTGTAACAAAAGGTGAAAATGTTATCAATGTTCACTGAATGAATGAATATCATAAAAAAAGTTCAATTATGCAAGACTCGACTGTAAAACCTCTTAAGCTTTTCAGCACTTCTTTTTATAAATTCATCTCTAATTAATCAACATTATTTATGCAAAGTCTGAACTAGATTTCTGTAAGCTTTAAATTTCTTCATGTTAACGGTATTTTTTTTGTCCCGCGGCTTGTTTGCTTAATAACTATTCATTTTTAATTGCAAATAAGTCTGGGTAGTAGTTTTTTCACTTGCGTGTCATTGTTGAAAAAAAAATTGTTTCTTTTAATATGAATATATTTTTCTAATTTAGAATGCAGATTAAAAGGCGAAGTAGTTAATTTTCTTAATAATAATAATTATATGTTTAAAGACATACACGTGGAAATCTAATTTAATCAATAGCCTTCATTTTAAGTTTTGATAATAAACTTAATAAGAGAACTTGAAGTTTAAAATTTTTGACAATCTTAAAAATTTAATTTAAAAGAAATAATCTTATGTCTATACATTAATTTAACTAAATAATTGATTGCTGAAAACTTTTTATTTTTGATGAATTTATATTCAATTCTTTCTTCAGAGGGGAAATGCATGTCTTATAAAAGTAAACATGCCCTAAGTTTATGCAGGAAAAAGTGCATGATTAACATCTTTATTATAAAATATTTTAATTTTTTTAGCATTCAGATATACTCATGTCAATGCAGTACAAGCATCTCAGTTTCAATTCAGAGGAGTAACTGTTGTTTTTTGAGTTTCCGGAAGGCAACAGAAAAGCAAACAAAGGCAGTAAAACAATTTGAAGGCAATAAAAAGTTAATTAAAATATACATGATGCAAAAACTAAACGCATACACAGTTCTGCCTAAGCACTAAAAAAATAATCAAATTTAACTGTGTTCCCAGGCATTTGCGCAGTTGTTATATAATTTAGATGGCAAGAAATATAAGTTAGAAATATTTTGAAGAAATTTAAAACTGGCAGGTAAAACGATTCCTTAATTCTTGAACATTTATCTGTCACCATCATTGTTATTTATTTTATTTTCATAAGAAAATATAAAAGAAATATTGTCCTTCTTCACATAATATACTGCTTTTAAATAAAAATAACTTTAAATGAATTTAATACAAGAAACCTTTAAATGACTAGGATTGATCTTTCAATATTATAATTTTTATTAAGTTCTTCATTTATCAGGTATTTGCAACAGGCTAAATGAGTTTGATATCTCTGTCTGAAAACCAGTTATTAATTCCTTTGAATCTAACCACTAGTTGACACTATGTAATCGTGAATGAAATGAATAAAATGAAATTCTACGTCCCTCAGAGATAAAGCAATTTTAGGGTGGAGATTAATACATTTTTATTATTTCTGATTACTATTTTTGAATCTATATTATTTAGAAAAACCCATCATAATTTCTGAATAGTCGACCGGCCTGTGTAGGGGTCAGGAAACTGACCTAGCATCAGAAAGGTTCTGGGTTCAAATCCCGGGCATGGTTGACAAAGGAGGACATGCTGCGCCAAACGAATGGTTTTAAAATAAAGGTAAATGTATATTACAAATTTTCCTCATTAAAGGTCACACGGAATTTATAAAACTAGATACAACGTGACAGAGGTATTCGAAAGTGAGTAAAATCGGATAAAATGTAAACGTAGTAAAGCATTATAAAACAGTTGCATTCAAAGATGAATAAAATCATATAAAATTGTGAATAGGATAAAACAGTTATATACAGTATAAAAGACCAATTACGCGCAGAAACGCAAAAATGTTAGGATCATGAGAGTCACCTAACAAATCCTGAAGAGTTAAAATAGAACTACCAAAAAAGATTAGACGATGACGGTTAAAACAAGGGCAGATGATTAAAATATGATGAATAGTGAGTAAAACTTTACAGGTGCTGTATTGGGGAGGAGATTCCCCGAATAACAAATGTAGGTGGGTCAGCCGAGTGTGGCCGATTCGGAGACGGTTTAATTTTACATCTGCATGCCGCAGACTCAATACGAGATGAGGGTTAAAATCTGTTTTTATTGAGTGTAACTTGTTATAAATTTTTAGATCCCATTGTTGTTGCCAAACAGATGAGATGAACTGTCGAACATAAGTTTTTGTGTCCGAGAAAGGTACAGATAGAGTTAAAACAGAGGTTGCAGATTTTGCAGCCGAATCAGCCAAGTCGTTCCCTGGAATGCCGACGTGACTCGGCACCCAACAGAATAGAATATGAAATCTATTTTTGTGAAGGGTTATCAACAAGTGAATAATAAAACATAAAATCGGGTGAGTATCACTGTGAAAATTTTCCAACTGTCTCAAAACACTCATACTGTCGGAGCATATGCAATACTTTCTTCTAGAACGAGTGGAAATCAGCCGCAGTGCCAATAGGATGGCAGCAGCTTCAGCAGTAAAGACGGAGCTAATACTTGGGATTCTGTAGTTATAGGTATCATAATCCCGGGCATGGATGTTCTTTCATTCTCTGTTCTATCGGTCCTTACTGTGGGAGCAACGCTGGCTCACCTAATAATGTGCAAATTTTTTGCTTGAATTCACTGATCTCGCTCCATGTAGTGACTGATTGCGGTCACTAAACCACTTACTATTTGTAAAAAATTAAGCTATATGAAGTTTTTTAATTTTATTTATTATTCTCAACATTAAAATAAATTTTCTATTACTGGTACACCCGGTATATGTACTTAGGTTGAAATATTATTATATTTACTGATAAATATTCACTGATTTGTCGGTAAAGATCAAAGGTAGTATGTTTAGTTTGAAAAACTATTTTTTTCTTCAGTTGTCTGAGAAGTTATTTATTTGTAAAATTTTTCTTTAACGAAAATAGCTCATGTATTTGATTTAAAATGATACATTATTGCAGAAACTAATGTTTTTATTCAATAAAGAGAAAGTTAAACCACTTTAAAATATCCGTTATGACTCTAACTTCTTGTTTACTACCTGCGGTACTGAGTATTTATCTTCCTAATGTAACAATTTCCAAACATTAAATCCATTTTTAACGATTTTTGTATACATTAAATAACACTTATTTATTCAATAAACATATCACAAAAATCGCAACAGTTTAAAAGTTTCGATGAATTTTTACTTAATAAAGGTAAATAATATTTGCTTTAAGTAAAATTTAGCGACACATGACACAATACTAAAAAAAATAACTGTATCGTCTCAGAACATAAATAACAACATAAGGTTGCTAGGTGATGAAAACAGTGAAAGGTGTTTTTGAGGTATATTGTGATATATTTCTTGAAATTTTCTTCCATCTATTTTATATGTTCTTTCCAAGGAAAGTGGTAAAATATTATATTGTTTTCCGTTTTTTTTCTTCATATATTCAAAGCAATTTACATTTAACATCCATATTCAGTCAGCAAGTTCCTCTTTTCTAGTATGAATTTAAATCTTGGACGTTGTTTTGAAACTTTTATACAGTATCATTTGAAATTAAGATTGATCTTCGAAATTCTGCAATGCAATAACACAGTTGAAATTTATTTTTAAAAATCTCCAAGATAACATTATAAAACATCATAGTCATCAATTATACAATAATACTTAGATACTTAAACCTTATATGGGAAAATATATATTTTTTGCAAGTACAGTCATATTTTTGAAAGCAAATTAACGAAAAGTATAAGAATAAAATCATATAGCAGTTGTGCTATAAATATTGATTTCTTTGTTAGTTTTATAATTAATATACACCTCGTACTTCATATTGACAGAATATAACTATGTCTTAAGATATAATGCTTAATGAAAAGAATAGTAGCAAGAAACTGAGAAGGCAAGATGTAATTGTCATGTGAAAGACATCATTTGCTTCAAAATTGCTTAGGTTAAAAACTCTGCTTGTTTTGAACACTTACAGTAAAGCGCCAAAATTCAGGACAGATAAAGAAATGAATGTCAGCTGAGTCTCAAGAACAGAACCTTACTTTCAGTTCTCGAATCTTGTTTACTTTTTCTACTTTGAATACTTGTGAAGTAGGTGTAGTTTTTTCGTTTACAAGTTAAAGCTGCACATATAAAAAATACAAAAACTTGCGCGACTGCATATGAAAGAAAAACGGGCTTGTTAATTCCTGTAGAAAAGCATTCTGTTGAAATTACTATACAGTATATTAAGAACATTTCTGGTAAAAAGAACATAAATCTGGTTAATAAAACCAAAATATACTTCATTTAAGACCTTTGTTGTTTTTTCCGTGCAAATCGTGACGATTAACCTAAAATTCTGCTTTTAATTTGCAAATTTTTATGTTCATATAATAACGGTTTAACAAAAATTCAGCTTTTCGAAACTATAATTCGTAGTTCCACACATTTAGTAAAATATGCAAAACTGAATAGCAAATTTAACCGTATCAATAGTTTTGATGCCATGATCTAAGGTATCATATAATAACGGTTCATATAATAACGGTTTAACAAAAATCCAGGTTTTCGAAACTATAATTCGTAGTTCCACACATTTAGTAAAATATGCAAAACTGAATAGCAAAGTTTCAATAGTTTTGATACCATGATCTAAGGTATCATGATAAAATTACTAAATTTTGTATGTAATTCACCAAATTTTAACGAGCATTATCAAATAATATTTTACTGTAAATTTTACCAAAATCATTACCAAAACGCTGTAGTAAAAAATCCCTAGCTTTTTGGCATTCTTATTGATCCAGAAGCACGGTTAAATTTTACCATTTTCAGGATATTTTAACCATACATTTTTTCAGTGTGATATCATTCCATGCATGTTTTTGTACCATTTTTAAATGAAATGCTACTGCTTGATAACTTCCGCTAATTCAGTCATACTTTAGTACAGTTAAGTTTTGTTCTTTGGCGCAATTTTTTTTCTATAGATTCGATAAGCTACTTACTCCATGGTTCTTTCTTTCCCTGTTTGTAACTGTACAAATCTGGAGAACCTATATGCAACATATATGTAACATATTTGTTGAAAAATATGTTTCATTTTAAGTTCCAATTATCCTCTTTTCTCCTCACGATTGAAATCTAATTTATATCAGCAGTCTTCTAATGATATAATATTTTTTTTCTTAGGTTTTTAATGAGTTTTTCTTTATTTATGTTGGATAAAATAGCATCTTTTTTATTATTGTATTTTTCATTTTGTATTTTCCATTAACACTTGCTATAACACTGGAACCCATTGAAATTTATGACTCATACACTTTCTCTAAATAATTCAAAAAAGTCTTTAGGAAGAAAATATCTCTAACCATCAAGAATCATGACGAATGTTCAGTAAAATAAATGAAATATAACACCGCAGCAAGTTGACTGTAATGTCAGACATAATAATTAGCGAATTGAATTCGCTATTTAATACTTAATCTCTAAATTATTTCTCAAATGTAAAAACGTACTGGTATTTGTATAAATGATAAACATTTAAAAGCAGTGTAAAATTCGTTTATTAGGTATATTTAAATCCCCTAGAATAGTCAAATTTAGTTATAATGTTAAAAATTGAATTCACAATTTCGTGATTTACAAATATTTTTTATAGGGGGAGGAAAAAGTAATGGTTATGCAAAAATTCCATGAAGCCGTAACGTCGTTCTTTGATTTGAGTAAATGTCACAATTTACACACATTGTAAAATAAATTATCTCTTTCCTTACTAACAATAGGGATTTTTTATAGCTTTGACTTTTTTCATCATTTCCCGCAACTGTAAACTAATTTCACTTCTTGAAACTTTTAGTTCTGCTTAAAATCAGATAGGTTCAAATCATAATAAGCTTTCAAATTAAATAAACATGTTAGGTATGGAGAATCAGTTTTCAGGGTGCCAATTTTATGGAGAAGAAATTATTTAGAGAAGGAATTTTTTCTGGTCCCATTTATGTTGAGATGGAATTTTTCAGGTGTGGTTGGAGGTTGGACAAGTTGAAGAATATTGACAAATTGAAGATTCTTATGAAAACAGAAGATGATGAATAACACTTGAAAATTAAAACCGGATCACATAAAGCTTTTATTTAATATATTTGCAGAGCTCGAGTTACCAAATATAAATATTATCCGTAAGAATTTCAGTTGAATCAATTTTGCATAATACTATTAATAAGGACAGGCCATGGGAGACAAATCCCCCATGACCTGCCTAATCAAAAGCCAAATTTAAAAAGTACGTGAAATTTGTTCCCAACGGACACGGAAGCATGGATAGGAGATCCAAAATTGGCAAATTATCAAAATATAATATAGCCAAAACGAAGCTAACCAGCATATCAATATTGGGTTTAAAAGAATACCTTGGCGATCACGAGTCAGAATTATTACAACCATGCAACTGAAACATTTAGCAGTTGGAAATTAGAATAAAAAATTATAAATAGATTTTTGTTTTCGATGAGAGTCGACAGTGAATTATTAAGTCTGCCTAGAATGAAATAAAAAGTATCCGTTACATTGATCTATAAGAGAAGAATAAATATTTTATTTTCGTTTTAAAAGATTAAGTCTTTGATTTATTTTAAATATAATTCTATTAATAAAAAAATATGCTTAAGTAATGAAAGATATTTTAAAAGGATAGAAAATAAATATGTAATGCCAATTGTGGCATGACATTAGGTAAAAAGCATACAGCTATTTTATAATTGCTCCCAATTTCTCAATTTTATTTAAAAATAATATAGATCTTCAATCAGTATATCTACGACTTTTATTGAGTGCTTTTTTTTTAAAATTTAGGATCTTCATTTGTTTAAAATATTACTTTCAAGAAAAAGACTTTTCTCTCATTTCTAATTAATGAAAATACCTAAGATTATTACTATGCATTTTGATAATAGACTGACTTGGAAAACAAGATATAAAAAAATTTTTTTTAACCAAATAAAAAGGATTCCACATAAATAACGATAAAGAAATACAATATTTAATCGTTTAATACTGATTACAGTAATTGTGTGAGTACAATTTAGTACATTTTCATAATATGAATTAAAATAATGCCATTATAAAATGTTCATTAAAATTCTACATAACGGTATTAATTTTCTCAAAAATAAAGTGTTAAGTTATGAAATAAAAATTTACAGAGCTAAATAAATTCTTTTTATTTCTTATATGATTACAGATAACTAAACAATTACCCAATATTCCATAAATTCCATTAACATGAAAAATAATCTGTTTTCTTCAGGTTTCTTAATTGTTTCGATACACCATAAAAATACATGAAACAGGTTAATGATGTATAATTTCGCTTCAAATTATAATAAAATTGACACATTAATCGATAAATTTACACGTACCTCTTTCTACCTACAGATTTTTTTTCTTCCAGTGCATCGATTGAATAAAAAGGAAAAATAAAGGGGGAAGAAGTGCTAAACTGCCGTTAAAGCATTTCCTGAAAATTCTATTACGACCCCTATGGACAAAAAAAAGGAGCTATTCACGGCGAAGAAAATGAATAAAGTGTCAATTCTTTTGTCTTTTTTTTATTCCAACTCTGTTGCAACGACTTTAATTTTCGCTTTCACTCAAAATATAAAAAAACTTTTTTGAACTGAAATTAAATGTCGGCTAATTCAAATTAAATGCGGGGCTTATTTTAATGCCAGGAACGCTTAATGAATCGTGAAACGGACATAGTCCACGTAAATTACCCCATTCCAAGGATTTTTTTTCTTTTTCTTCATCCGAAATTCACACTTTTTTTCTCCAAAATGCGAAAATAGTTTCTAGCATTTTATCACCACCCTTTTAATAGTGTTTTTTCGCTACTTCTTCAGAAGGAAGCGAAGGAATTTCGAATAATGTAATATGCATAAATAATGCCTATCCTTCATTTAATTTCCTTATTTTTTTTAATTTTCCCCATTACCTTTTCACACTTCAAATATTAAAAAAGGATTAAATCTTTTTTATTGAGTTGGGATATTTTGCTCTTAGTTCTTGTTCGAGGTTTTTATGTTCTTACCAGAAGTTTTTATTAATTTTAGTTTTTTGTGGAAATTACTCATGTTTGGTGAGTTGAGCTAATAAATTTTTCTGAATAATTTAAAATATTCATTCCATTCGCTTAGAGTTTTTTTATTTGAAACTTTATCCTCTTATTTGAGTAAAAATTGCATAAAAATTATATTTATTTCGGATACTTGATTTTATAAGAAATATTACTACATTTCCTGCGCAATAAAATATATAAATATGGGTTTTAAATTGTAGATGGTTATCAAACTCATAATATATTTTTAACAACGATGACTATAAGAACTTAAAATGCTTATCATGTTTACTCTTTATAAGTCTAGTAATGCTAATATAAATATTGAATCAGATCTCATGGTGTGTTTGAATAGTCTTTGCTATCTCTATATCTCTATGACATTAAATGAATATAAACCTTCTTATGTAGGGTAGTTTAAGAGATAAAGGCCTGCAGCGACCGTAGGGCAGTTAAAAACATGATGGTGTGAGTTTCACAGTGGGACAGTAGCCACAGTTTTGATATTTTCCAGTCCCATCTGCAGAGATTTTCATGTTTTTATGATGTTTTGTTCTTAGTCTGATGAGAGTGGTGGCCGTCCTCCTGTTGATGTCAGGATTAGTTATTTGATAGTGGACCTTGATTTTTAAGGGGGTGAATAGTCTTGACTTTGTAAGAGCATTTGCATCTGCCAGCGTAGTTGGGATTGTATTTTGATTCAGATCTCTGGCATTTTTAGCCAAGGAATCAGCTATTTCATTGAGCACAAGGTTCACATGGGCGGGAATCCACTGCAAGAAGCAATTTTTAATGAGACGTTGAAGTTGTCCAAGCTGTTCTATGATATTTAAGATTAGTGTTGTGGTACCTTTGCTGAGGGCCTGTAAGGCGGACCTGAAGTCGCTGAAGAAGGTGATACCACTAAGCTGCTCCGAAAGTTCAAGATTGATGCACGTTTCGATTACCGCGGAAGTGGCTATCAATTTTTCCGTAAAATTAGATGCGATTTTCCAGCACCAGTTGCGATCTTTCGTTTCTGATCATCAGGTAGGAGCAGTACCACTCCCGCACCTGTGTTGGTGGATGTGGATTCAGAAGCTCCATCAGTTAAGGCCCTGATATGATTGAGGCCAGATAGAGAATCGATAGTTTTCATCCCAAGTTCCTTGAGTTTATTCGAGGGATCCTTTTTTGAGCAGGGTTTGATGAGTTCTAGACAGATAGTCGTATTAGCTGGAACAACTCCAATAGCGGGAGTTTCGTTTCGGGAAAGAAAGTTCTCGGGTTTGAGGTGAATTTTTTCTCTGATGGCCCAGTCAAACAGAAGGATGACCTTTTAAGACTAGATTTTTTATTCCAGTTTACAATAGTACGATGTGAAATGTGCCCCTCGTCAAGACAATGGGTATATATATATATATTCTATACTTCNATATATATATATGCTTGTATGGGGGGTGCTCAAAATAATAAATACGCTTCTATACTAATGCATTTTTCATATTTCTCCAGTAGTACTTAACTAATTATTTTATAAATTCAGAAATGTTTGCATCATTCATGCGATTTATCATACATATCAATGAATTTTAAAGCTTTTGGAGGTTTGAGGGACCTAGAATAATACAAACTTAAAATAATGTTTTTGAGCAGCAAAATATTCGTAAGCCTAGCCTAGTTATTTATGGTACAGACATTTAAAAAAAATTATTTTGCCTTACGTTCTTTTGCTATAACTAAAAAAACTGCTCAATAAAATGAAACAAAATGTTTGGAGCATTTTAAAATTAATAATAAAATATTTGCTTTAAAATTTGAAAAAAAGTCTGTTTAAAACTGCGCAAGATATGAGCAAGTAAAGTATTTATTTTGTGTTACACATGCCCTCAAAAAGGGGAACAAAAATTATTAATTATGTATTGAGTCGTATTTAGCAACTAATGAAAATAAATTTAAAAATCCGTAAAATTTCATGAGTTACAAGCAATTTTTAAAGTAATTTACGTACTTTTTAAAAGAAATCTCAAAATGATAAGGGGTTTTCTACAAATACTATTTTGTATAAAACAGAATTTAATAAAAAATAATATATTACCTTACAATTAACGTTCTTATACCAAAATGTGATTTATTAGGAAAAGAAAACAGGCAAACGAAAAGATATAATGGGGATGGTCCACAACATCGCCGGTATCCTTTTTAATAAATCTTGTTTAATAGTACTAAATGAAATATGTACTAGATCGGATGAAACTAAAATAAAAACGTGGTGCAGCTTAAAACTTTATTACGGTTGCGGCACATTTTCTTGATAGTATGTTTCAATAGGGTAGGGATTATTATGGTACAAGATTGAACCAGTTTTTCTGAAAATTACAGAAACGATTGGAAGCAACCACCTTAAAATTACAATTCCAAATTCTGTTTTCTGGGAATTTAGATGTTTTTATTTCTTGGAAATACATAACTGATATTACATGGAAGGAAAATATCATTTTCTAACGATATGGTGCAAAATAAAAGCAGTTTTCTTTTTGGTTAAAACTACAATTTGAATCAAAACTAAACTACGTTTCAAAATTGCGCAACGAGTTCATGAATAAGTTGTTCAACGGAGAATATCTAATGAAACGTGAAAGAAAAGTGGGTTTTCTTATTTGAAATGTTTATTATTTGGCAACACTTCAACGACCTTTTCCGAAGTTTCAACAAACCTGCCAAAGCTGCTAGCTGAATACCAATGTCTTTTTCATCGCACTTGTTTCCAGAGGTGAAAAAAAAATGTAACATTCATCTCACTTAAAAGCGTTTTTCGTTATTAGAATTCCCTTCACTTTTTAAGCAACACTTCACTTTTGGTGTCATGTGTTTCTAGCTTTTTAATAATTTTGTTTTTGTTCAAACTTTCTTTTTTTCTGGTCAGAACCTGAATGAAATATATATAATTTTCGAATTATGTATGCTAAAGCATGCTGTTTAAAAAAGGAGTTGAGCGAGGACAAACAATTTTTTGTCATGACTTAATTTCAATGTAAGATATTGAAATGTAACACATTAGTCTAAGTTAAGGGTCCATTGATACAGAAATTATCATTTTTCGTTATTAGAATTCCCTTTACTTTTTAAGCAACACTTCACTTTTGGTGTCATGTGTTTCTAGCTTTTTAATGATTCTGTTTTTGCTGAAATTTTCTTTTTTTCTGGTCAAAACCTGAATGAAATGGATATCATTTTCGAATTATGTATGCTAAAGCATGCTGTTTTAAAAAGGAGTTGAGCGACGACAAACAATTTTTTGTCATAACTTAATTTTAAAGTAAGATATTGAAATGTAACATATTAGTCTAAGTTAAGGATCCATTGATACAGAAAATATTATATATTTTTAAAGGAAAGTGATCCAAAAATGCCGACATTTTAACAAAAATTATACTTTCGCGGAAATAAATTTAAATCACATTAATCCTTCTAAGAAATTTATGGTGACTGGCAGACCAACACTTGCTTATCCCGACTGGCCAGTGGACACCTATAAAGTCTCACATTTTCTGCTAATCAAAATATCTTTATTCTTTGCCCTAAATGCCAACAAAACCAGGCATCACCTGAGCACATCTTGAGCTGCTTAGGGCTGAACTGGAACGACATTCATTCCTCTCCCCTTTTAGTTTCGGACTTCCCAAATGTCAACGGATTTATTGATCTGGTCTGACGGAGTCAGACCAGATGTTAATTAGCGACAACAACAACAACAACAAGAAATTTATTTCTTCAAAAAATTAGGATAGTTTTAGACAACCATTCCGCCCTAGTCTCTGTGCACTCTCAAAAATAAAGTTCCGACTTTTGATGATCAGGACAATATAACAAACTGTCTTTCTATCCTTCAGAAACAAACAAATCAAGAAGTCTTGCAGACCTCCTATGACGTATTAGAAGCTCAGATTAGTCTAAATTAGTGCATTCGTATCATCAAAAGGAATTTATAAACGCCGCTAATTGTACTGCCATCTGCTGATAATAGAGAGAACATTCGTCAGCTATAAGGGGAATAAGGAATCGCTTGGTTTTTGATGAAACGCAATCTCTAAAATAATTAATAAAACTATTTCACCACTCCTGTGTTTACCCAGTGCATTTTGATAATTCTCGAGTAGAATTGAAAGCTATTTTCCTCGTTTGACAAACTTGGCTAACAGGTATCTCGGGTTAAGTTCGACGCGTGTTGGAGTACTCATTAACTTTAACTCTTTTTACTTTATATTTTGTTTTTTCCAATCAATTACGTTAAATGATTAAGTGATATATTGATTATACAAATAGATGTAACACTAAGTCTAATGAATTGTTTTGTATTCTGAAACATGTAAACATAGTAATTTCCTAAATTTTACAAAATGGTTGTTTGAAATATGTTCCTTAGAATGATTTTGGAAAAAAATGAAATCAATTTAGTGAACTTTGAATATTTATTTCGAGTTTCCATCATTTTTTACCGTATTTTGATATTAAAACTCGGAATAAATGTGTAAAGGATTACGTGGCTGTAAACTACACTAATTCTTTTTTTTAATTAAAATACTTAAATGTGTTTTTATTAAAAACCTATGCCACGTAGTTAAAAAATATAATTTATTCGACAATTAACAATTAATGTAAGAAAAAAATTATATAAATCGCATGATATATGTGATTGTGCAAATTTTTAGGAGATCTTTCTGTCATTTGGCAATGCAAATTTCAATTGTTTCCTTATAACAGAATTTATGGCCAAGAAAATTTTAAAATGCTTGTGGACTAATATTGGTTTAAGAGATCACAATGTAAGAATTCTCTAGGCAAATGTCGATTTAAACAAGAAAAAAACATCTCCGCGAAACCTTCCATAAAAATTACCAAAGTAGAAGCATAATACAGTAAATAATAATGATTTAATTTATATATTTAAAATTAATAAAGTAACATTTTAAACTTTTGCTAAGATTGTTCTGGCTTCCAGAGTTTAACCACTACGAAATACAGTAGTAATTTCTTTTAAATATTTAGAATCAGATATAACAGTTCATTTAAAGTTATTTTATTGAAATTTTAAAAGATTTCTTTTAATTCCAGAAAACAGATTCTGAATATTTATAAAGAGTTTTAGTTTTTAGAATTCAACTTTATTAATAAACCATTAGGATTAGCTTAAAATATTATAAAAAACAATTCTTGAAATAAATTGAAATATAAATTTTTGATAGCTGAATTCTAATATCAACTGATCACATTGATAATGATGGAGGTTTGAGTATTAGGTAGAATAAAATGTCTGTGGCTATTAATTCCCAAAATTTAAAACTGCAAATTTAAAAAAGTTATTAAGCTTTAAATTCAATAATTTTTTTATAACTACAATTTAAATATTAAGTTTGTCCCAATCACTATTTAAGAACGTTTCACTGCTTTTTACTTTATACAAAACTATACCAACTGAATAAAATCATTTATACCAATTAGTTCATTTAAAATGGAAAACAAACAATTACTAAATACATAATTGATTATACATTTTCTACAACTCTCTGATTTGCACGCAAATTTTTCCCATTTATATTGATCCTAAATCACATTAAAAACGATTTTTTAACAACAGTAATTACTAAAACATAATTTGCTTTGTATGAAATGGAGTCATCAGGAAAAGAATAAAAAAAACCGCTTTAAAAGTAACAAAACGCGTTAGAAATAGGTTCAGAGACACGATTTATTGAACAAACACTATTATTAATGACTAATGCAAGCATGTAAATTGCACATCATAATGAAAGGTACTTTCTGAAAATTTTCACAAAAGAAAAAGTAAATGTCTGAAAAATAATCTTTTTATATTATTACAGAAACATTAAAAAATCCCTAATAATTATCGATTAAATCTATACGTACATAAAAAGCTGCCATTTTGTCCTATTATTTCCAAACAATTCCCGTAACATTGTATTTTTAAAAAATGGACAATTACTAAAGACTGTCAATGGCATGAAGAAATATAAATCTGTTTTATCTGTTAAACATTTTATTTAAAAAAAAATTATTCTAGTGCCGAGGCATTCAATAGGGCTGGTAATCATTATTCATAGTTGTTCTGTAAGCAGTAAATATCGATACACAAAGTATAATGATAGAGCAATCGATGACGCAGCTTTACGCGCTTCTGGTTTGTTTGCTTTGGCTTGGTGTCCATGATTTTTACTCAAACAACTTTTCTCAATAGGGCTTACCAAAGGAAGAGTTAAAAAATGAACGGAGTATGTAAAAAAAAAAATCTCTCTGTACCTAATGACTGTTGTCACGATATAAAAATGGCCCTTTTGTCGTTCCTCCTCAACCAATCACAGTTTTCAACAACGTACAATATGCGTGAGTGTGTGCGATGGGCGTGGCATTTGACAATGTCTCTCTTCTATAATTTCACAGTTTTCTGAAGAATTCATGCTGAGAGTATTCTTTAAAGCGGGTAGGCTTATTACCTTCTCAATGAAGAAAAGCACATTTCATCGATTTCTGATCGATTTTTCTTAACACTATATAGTCATGAATAATGTATTACCACAAAAGGCGTATTTTAGAATGCCCACCTTCCAATTTGAAAGAAAGGAAAAGAAAAATCACTCTTCCGGGTTTCTCAAAAAGCATATCGCGAGTTATTTTAGTTAGATTTTGAATTTTTTCTTGTATGTTATACGTAGTTAAATGGAAGATATTGGTAGCCAAGGTGTGTTGCAAAATGTTTTTAATTTTTTTAATTTTTTTTTTTTAAAGTTGGTAAACACTTCCTAACTGAACATTCTTAATTTTTTATACTATTTTTTGATATTTTGAATTACTTAAATAAATTTTCTGATCAAATATTTAATTTTTTATCTTCGCGTAACGTTTTAGAGTAGAAAAACATTAACCAAGATTTCTCAATTTTCACTGGCTCTTGGCTCATTATGTTAGGTATGAACAGCCTAGAACTTACCACGTGACTATGGTGACAAATTGAATTCGACCTATACTCTACCAAACTAACCACTTATTTTTTTGAATGGGTATTTACTTTGTATTTGCAATATATAAAGACTTTCAATTAAGTTATATTTCTTGATTTACATTAAGGTTGCATTAAGTTGTCCTTTTTATACCTTCTACGCATCTGCAGTACGTTTTTTTTTCTAAATTGGACATAACTGATGGAAGCTTTAGTGTTGTTCGAATCTATCCATCCCTGAAATCATGTTTAAATATTTTATTCAAATCCTTTTTCTCAAGTTTGACGCTCCTCTTCACAGCCTGAAAATGATAAGGAGAATTTGATACTTCTCAGAATATTTGCAGAATATCTCTACAGAACTAGTGTGTAATTTAATGTCATCAACACTCAAGTCGAGAAGAAAGAAAATAAAAATTAATAATTTAAAAATAGTCTGAAAGTGGAAAATGTATCCTCAGTAGTTCAAAATTTCGAAGAGATTTTTCGTTGGAAAGGTTTCAGGTTTGTCTTGTTTTACAGATTTTTCCTGAATACAACCAGGGACTTGGTTGATCACAGTTAGCTCACTGTAATAGGATGATTGTTCTTTTCTTTTCGTTCAAATTAGATGGTGGCCATTCTGATATACGCCTTTTATGGAACATGATCGCAAGATTCGAAGTAATTTGGTCGATGTTCCAAGGTGATCCATATAAAATGTACTGCTGATATAGTGCGAGTTGTCTAGCAAAAACTGAATTTCGTACAATCGAAAATAAACTGTCAAGCAAACGATTACTTTAAACTCCTTAATTGGAACTTATACGTAATATATCCTTATTACTCGACAACAAATAGTCACACAGCCTAAACTAGGCTCCACAGTCTCCCTATATGCATTTTTGTACCATACGCATGCTTAAATTAATTTTTAAATTATTTTTATCAATTTATGTTTAATTAGTTTGATTAAAAAAGGGGGAAAGCAGAAGAGCAATTTTTTTAAAAATATTTCTTCTCAAACATTAATTGTATTATTAATCATTTCTAGACATGAAATTTTTGTATGAAGATTCTTTTATCAAGCATTCGTTGGTGACTTCCACTTTGCAAAAAAACTATTAAATTATTTTCAGAAAAGATGGGGCAAATGAAATAATTGGAGAACATTCTATACACACATTTTTTAATTATAATATATCGATGATACGTCATTATTATAAACTTACTAATTCAATTAAGCAGATTCAGCCTTTATAAATCAAGTTAAAATAAATATAAATAAAATAAAATTCAAAGCTCTTTTCCAGAATATGGGAACTGCGAAGCAAAGAATCGATACTTAAAACCTTTAGTATTCTTTAAACTGTATGCATTCTTGGAATAACAATTTAGCGATTCTCTTTTATTTCGTAAAAAATTATTAAATTAAAATTATTTAATTAAATTTCTCGTATATTATCATATTTCATTTCGGAAAAAGCATTTTGAAGAGAAAAAAAAACTGTTAAATCTCGTTCATATTAACATTCTTTCCATTCTTCTATCATTTTTTTTCTTAAGTAATATTATTTTTTTATTTTTTTGCAGATTTTGATTCAAATGCATTTTTACGCAAGATTCATTTTAATTCATTCGGTCCGAGAGAAAGAAAATATTTTATTAGGCACAATTCAACCGTTTTCTAATTGCTGGAAATGATACTTTTTCTCTTCATTAAATACGTTTTATGAAATACCAAAAAAATATGTAGACGTTTCTTATGATAAAGATTATGAATTTAAACGTCCAGAAAGAGAGAATATTAATTAAATTTATCCATGATTTGCTTTTTTATTTGTTAAAGTATGTGAAACATTGTAAAAATGTTTATCATAATAAATTGATTTTAGTAAAATAAAATCATGTGATCTTACTATAAATTGCTAATTGATAAAAACTAAACCAACTTACATCCTACCGAAGTATTATTTTTACAATTCATATTTTGCTTTTTAACTGCTTTTAAAGTAGTACACTGTGTTTATAGGCTCTTTGGGGATCACTTTAACTTAACTCAGTTAGGACTTGTATGAAATGATGTAATAATTATTCCAGCTATAATAAATTGTCTTAATATTCTAACTATTATAAATTGCCTTAATATTCTAACTATAATAAACTGTCTTAATATTTTTAACTATAATAGATTGTCTTATTATTCTAACTATATTAAATTGTGTTAGTATTTTAACTCTAATAAATTATATAAATATAAGATAAAACGAGAAACAATAAATGAGTGACAAGAATTGGAGCGACAAAAATACCGAGATGATTAAAATGCTAAATGCAAGTTGATAATTAGCTTAAGACAGCGACGAAAATCCATGATTTTCATGAATGAAACATTATGTGAATGATACATTACGAATGGGTTATTTTTGAAACTAAATATCATTTCAGAAATTCAAATCTGAACTAGGATTCGTGTTGGCCGCGATGATTAAATGAGACAACTAGTCGTTACGAAATTTCAAACTTGCGTCATCAATATTTCAGACAAGCGCTATTTTGTCTGAACCATCTTAGCCCTTGTCTTCAACAAGTATCTAGATATATGCTCATAAAAACTTGCGGAAATTAATACAGCTTTATCTCCAACAAAACAGGAGTTCTGTTTGAACGTTCTTTACAGGCATACATATTAAATATATCAGTAGCAATATGTATCAATATAACTTTATACATCAATATATCTTTCCTTATACATCAATCTATCTTTATAAATCAATATATCTTGATATTTCATATAAAATGTGATTTTAACCATTAGCGTAATAATAATCCTTTTTAAGTTTGTAATTTTCGCAAAGAATAAAAAAAAACGTTATAATGGGAAATTTCGGGAAATTGGGTAATTTTTTTTTTAAAAAAAGAATTTTTTTTTTCTCAATAAGCAGCATTATGGTAATATTTGAAACAAAAATTGGTATGTCTAATATTTATTAAGAACAGACTACCAAAGATGACTGAATATAGCACTAAAAAAAATCGAAGTGCTTTAATGTGCCATTAAAATATCGAATGCAGGCTCTAAAGTGATTTAATAATTCCCACTCAAGGCGATGATGAAGAAGAAGCTGCCAATAACATGATTTATGAGACAAGTGGAAACATAAGCGGTCGTCCTGTCCACAAAATACCACTTTTCCAATAGAAAGTCTTAGAGTGTCGTTATTGGAGAAGTAGGTATACCCATCCATTGAATGAAATATAATTTAGTAGCGACACTTTCCGCGTATTAAGTATATCTTCAGCGGGAAAGAGAGAGGCCTTGTCCTCAAACTTGGCATTGTACTCTAGTATTTCAGTTCCTAATGAGGAGCTGGAGTTGACACCGAGCTTGTGATGAATTGAGAACTTTGTGTGTAATTAATTTAAGAGAGCGCTTTGCGTCTTGGAAGACTCCTTATATGGAGGAGGAGGGAAAATTCCCAGAATAAATGGAAGGTCGCCATTTCCTTCGATTGTACGTAACTAACATAATGTACGGGTTTGAGTCAAATAGCTATCTTGCCCTTTAATACCAATTTCCAAATTAAAATTTTGTAATTTTTATTTGTATTTTAGAAAAGATAAACAAAATTAAGGTTTGGAAATTATTGTCTGTACTATCAACTTATTTTTTCCGAGAGAGTGTTAACTTATAACATCATGAATTATTAATATTGAGCAATTCTAATTGCTTGACTTGCATCTATTTGTAAATGTATCATGTTAAAGCTACTATAATGATTTAAAAATTTAAACTAAGCCAATTGTCTTCCATTTGTAAATGCAACGACAATTACAACAACAAGCAAGTAAATAAAACAACAAATCTATGCAACAGATGAAAATTTAACTAAAAAAAAATTTAATTATTTTCTTAATTTTAATGCATTTGAAAAGCTTTTTATTTTAATCAAAAATCAAGTGTCTGTACAGTTTTTAAGTAAGTACATCATGGAATAATGCATGAACATTGGTCTCTAAAAAAAGCACTTATAATCAATTATTGATAAATATACTTATTTTTAGATGTAAACCTTCATATTTCAAAATTATTAAAAGTAATAAAGATTTTATAAAAATATGAATTTTGCAAAAAATAATATATGACCTACATTAATGAATGAATATCGCTCAAGACGAACGATATCTAATTTTTCTGAAGTTTATCAATGCTTTAACTAACATATGATAGATTAATTCATATTTAATTTAATAATTCACATTTATGATAGATTAATTTATATTTAAATTTATGTTTATAATATCAAAATTACAGCATGTAAAGTTAGCTAGAAAATGCAAAATAAAAAGGGACTTGATATTTTAATTTCAATTTTAAAATTAAACAAGGACAAGCTAATACTTTTTATTCGTTTTAGAAAATTAGGCATTAGACCATATATGATTTCCATTACTGCTTAAATGTTTAAAAACATGTTTGTTTTTCTATGCAAGAAGTACACTGAAATGCTGCTTGTTAAAATGCTTATTTTTGATATTTTGTTTAAAAAAATGTGCATAATTTATAAGTTATTGAAAACACATTTATTTCATGTGTTTGAGCTTTCCTAAATATTATTTCGTTTCTGGAAAAAACTCTGATAAATAGCAAACAAGTATGGATAATGGAAGGCAAACTCCGATAAATAGTATGCAAGTACGGACAATGGAGAAAAATAATTCTCACTCATACTTGTTAAATTTTTTTCTTATGTTTAAATAATCATCTGTTTATGAATACTCGACTTTTTCACCTGGTTTTACGTTTGATATATTGGCAATTGCATGAGGGTTCATCAAAAGTGAATAATGACGTGCTGTACAGACACATATAAATATATCTGCGTGAGCAATAATTATATTTCAGCTTTGTTGTATTACTTTTTCATTGAAAATAAATCTTTAAAGTGCTTTTCTAATCGATAATATTTAGGAATTTTATGATATCCAAATACATTAGGCTGCTTTCTTATTTAACTTTAGCAACAATTTTACATTGGCCCCAGTTGGGATCAAAATTGGCAAATATTGGTCCCATAAGAACATGTACCAAGTTACCTATATTGAGATGTCTGAATCTTTCAATATTGGTCCTAGAATGACTTTCAATATTGGAACAAGATTCATTTCTAATATTGCGGGATGTTAAAAAATAGATTAAGAAAAGCGTTTATTATTTTCTTTTTAGGTTTTATTTAGCAGTTATAAAGTATCAGGTTAATCGGAAAATTTGAAATAGTGTCTACATTGGATGAATAGCGTCTTTAAAATATCTCGTGAATCGTACAATTCTATATATGCCATATATTGGATGAGTAACAATTATAAAATATCGGGTCAATCTGACAATTTTAAGTAGGGTTTATATTGTGTAAATAACGGCTATAAAACATCGGAAGAGTCGGACACTTCTATATCGAACCGACATGGACTGAACAACGGCTATAAAATATCAGGTGAACTTAACAAATCTGTATGGGGACGATATTGGCAAAATAAGAGCAATGAAATATCGGATCAATTGGACAATTCTATATATGTCATGTATTGGTTAAGTAACGGCTATAAAATATCGGGTTAATTGGACAATTTCAAATAGGGTCTATATTGGCTAAATAAAGGCTATAAAATATCGGGTGAGCTTAACAAATCCGTATAGGGCCGATATTGGGTAAATAAGGGAAATAAAATATCTGGTGAATCGAACATTTCTATATCGGTCCAATGTTGACCCTTTAAAACCTTGTTGAGCCAAGACTGGTGAATATTGGCCTGATGAGTTCCCAAGTTATTTTGCTGATAGGGTGAGATATAGCTTTAAAGTAACTCATTAGAAATTATAATGATATATTTAATGAATCTGGGCATTAAATAATAACTTTCTTACAATGCAAATCTTAAATAGGAATTTTTCTGATGGTCTAGTTTTGATAATGCACATATTGACAGTAAATTAAATTTTAGTATTTAAGTAAAAAATGAATGCACAGACTTATATTAATAACTACAAAAATTGAAAAATATGCTAAAATTTTAAAAAAATGCAAAATGCATGAAATTTTTTGAAGTGATATAAAACTTGACAGTTGTACTTTTTTGAAAGATTCTGCATTCGTTATTAAAATTTATTATCAAATCTGCATTTAAAGTTTTTGAAAAGGCATTAATTTCACAGTAACTACGAAAATTATCTATGGGATACTATGATTCCTAAATTTGAATAGTGTTTAAATGGAGCAAAAATATATAAAATTCAATGGAAAAGTTCAACACTACCTCAATATCAGAATCTATATGCATTTAAATCTCAGGTAACACTGAGAAAAGCTAAATCTGCGGAATTGTTGGCAACAGCAATTCATAAATTGCTTAAAAAACAAAGATTTTATTAGCTCATAAAGTTTGTGTAGTATATGTTGTGTAGTATATGTTACATAGCAATACTTAATGTATGATATTCAAGGATCAGTTCCCAAGATAATAAAGTAGTTTTTTATATTTATTATACCGTTGGCAAAAAATGAAATTTAAACTATTTGGATACATTTTTCAAACTTAAATGTCTAAACTATGCTGTACGTGCTTTTATATGTTGTATTATTTAAACAGAAGAATTAAAATACAGATTATTTAAATATTCATAATTGAAATTACATGCTTTTTACATTCCTTATTGCTTACGATATCCATTTTGAAACTCATATAATGAGTTTAAAAATTAAGCACAAGTAAATTTAAGAATAAAAGTACATGAATTTATGAGAATTTCGAGTCTATCATCGGTCCAAAATAGTAAATTTTCTTCATTTTGTAGGAAACAAACAGAAATGCATTCATTTAACCTATTATGTTAAATTTCATTTCTCATGCCTGCACGCATTTGCTGAACGTCGTAATCATCAGCATAATCTCACTTAAAAATTATTATATTATTCAAATTGACTTGCATTACCTTTTTCCATCTTATGACATATAAGTTTGCCGTCCAAGTACTGTCAAAATGTCAGATAGTACTCGCATAAGCAACAGTATATAGCATTAAAATCCGGTTAGCGAGCTTTGGGCTGAAAATGATGCAAAAAGAGCTACGGAAGCAGGTACAGGGGTAATGAGTATTAGCGACCAGGCAGTGATTGACCTTTATTTTATTTGAGGAACAAAAATAAGAAACTCACTGACTTTATAAGCCCTTCCATAAGGATTCAGGAATTTGCAAAAACGCTATTAAGAAATAATTTACTTTATGAGTCAGATTAGTTTTCAGAAAACAGTATTTAAAATTGGAATGTGAAATTTTAAAATTATTTGTGCAATGATAAAGTGATATTTTTTTTTGATTCAACAAAATATATCCTTATTTATTAAACACTGAAATAGACTCATAAATGTAATCTTATAAAATAGTTCTTGTATAAGGTTATGATATGACTGTTACCATAGAACTCTTTCTGGCACTATTTTATCAAGTACATTTCGTCTATTATTCTTAAATGTGTGTTCTAGAATCACTCAGGGCTTGACTCGAACCCCAGGGAGGATGGTCACTATTTTCTTTGACGTCTTAGACCTCCTTACCTTCTCCTTGTTATTATTTCGAGATGGAAGAAAAAAAGGATAACAATATTTCTTGGCTATTGGCATTTTGTCTGATGTTCAGCAGATAAAACGGATCTATTGAAACCAAATGCTTTATATCCTTTGCAGGAAAATGATATAGTATATTGCTAAGATAAACTTATCCTTAAAGAAAATATCAAAAGCTACTTTTATGTATCAAATTCTCCCGTATATCTTATATTTGAAATTTCCCTCAATGGTTGGTCGTTTTAGTAGAGGTTTTAGTGTTAGTACTTATTTGAATTCAAAATAGTTGATGATGTAACTAGTAAGAATATTTAAATAAATAAACGGATAGTTAATAACTTAATTAACTCAAATATCAATAGATTAAGTTAATAATAAATAATTTATCGAATTTAAAATAGAACTCTTAACTCTATTTGCCAATGACTATATTAAAACAACAACATTAATTTCTCAAATTGCATTTCTATATTAAAAGTAATAGAAATCAAAGCACTGTTATGTTAAAAAGATTGAAAAATATGATTGAATTTAATTTCCATTCAACTTTAAACTTGTCATTTTTAATTATTAATAATTTTAAATTAATATGCGATAACAACACATGCTTGTCTACAAATTAAGTTATTCAACATTGTTTTTACGCTTTTTATATAAATTTATAATATAGCAATATTGCAAACGAAAGTTAATTTGTTTACAAAAAACACATATATTGCAATACGGCATAAGCCATTAGTAATAGGTGATTTAAATATAAAATATCCGATGTAGCAACTGGTTTTAAACAACCGAAAACTTAAGCAATGTTTCTTAAAATTAAAGTTCGAAATAAATTTTTTTTGAATTTACTATTAATTTTGTGAAGTGAATCACAAATTATTTTCGGTATGAAAATGTTTGCAAATTTTGAAATATTTTTAGTTTATTTAATTTCAACAAAAACGCTTGCTGTTTAACTTTCAAGCAAGAATAGTCTTTAAAAATATTTTTTGACTACTTTCCAAAATACTATTTATGACTGCTCATAATTTTTCTGATGAATTAATAAATAAACACTGTGTTTATTTATTTTGACATCTTTAAATTTAGAGTTTGTTAGTTTAAAATAAAATTAGGCATAATATCCGTTTGATCAACGTAAAAAGGCAACGTACGGCCCAGTAAGGAAATTTATGCGATCAAAATTCAAAATGGTTTTACTTATACGAAATATTTTTGCACAGTTTGAAATATTCCGAAAAAAACATTTAAGGTTAAATATAAGGCAAAGGATTTGTGTAAGCAGTCAAGGAAACAAAAGTGGAATTCAATGTTAGAATAGATGCTTGATTTATTAGTTTAAAAAGGAATACAACTTTACTAACTATTATATAAGTACTAGTGGGCTGCACCCCCTGCTCGCTAACGCTCGCCAACCCCAGAAAATTGCTACGTAATCTTATATGGTTTGCTTCGCAAACCAAGCTCGCATCGCCTTTTTATTTAAAAAAAAATTACATCTTTTTAGTAAATACTAAGTCATTAAAATAAATTTGAATTCAGATAAAGACTCATTGACTGAGACTCATTTTTCAATGAATAACTAATAACAATAATAAAACAAATAAATTCGCGATATAAATCAAAAATCGTCAGATAAATTCGTGAAAAAAAGCGCTTTCGACAAAATACTAAAATAGATATCTATCGACAAAGACTACTCACTTCTACCTAGCTTAATAGTAAGTGATTATCGCAGCATAATTGTTATCTTAGTTTCCGCTTTTAAAAGCGCTATATGTTGAGCCACCTCTTCTAGATTTGGCATGTGACATTTTTAGCGGCAATCATTGGTCGATTTTCCAGCGTTGCCATTCGGGCAGTTGTAATGAGGCTTTTTTTTGTCGCCGTGTAAGAAAAATATATATATATAGAAGTGCTTAACTCTTTCAAATTTCATTGAGGTAGAATATGCAAGGTAAGAGAAAGTAAATATTATATATATGCGTTCTTAAGTTTTTTCTAAATTTACTGTGATTAAATACATACAAGGATAGAGAAATTTGTAAAATTAGAAATATTATATTCCAAGTTCCTAAACAGACACGTATTTCGCGATACTTATTCGATACAATAATCAATTTTGACACTATATTTCATGCAGAATTTTAGCACAAGTTGCATTTGTAATGTTCTAAGAAAAATCATGTCACCGTGTCATTTTTGAAAACATAAATAATGTGAAGTTTTGAAGAAAGAATATTTCTTAAGTCAAAGCGGCTGAAAAATTACAACTAAAGTATTGGAGTGTAGAAATAATGGCTATGTAAACTGCAGCCCCTGCTGTTTACATAACCATTATTCCTATACCCCGGTAAAAATTATTAAAAAAAAATAGGGCAAATTATTGTAACTTGGTAGTAAATTCCAAATATTGGCCCTAATATTTTAAAAAAATACTTCATATTTCAAGTTCGCAGAAATATTTTTGAATAAATAAGCAAGACTTCTATAATCCCATAGCACCATTTATCTCACTTCAGTCTGTTTGAATATATTATGCAAGGCAAAAAAGAAGTGGATAAGATGCTCAGTTTCAACGAAGTAAGATGTTTCTGAACATATGAGAATCAATAAGCAAGAACAAAATCGATTACATAATGATGTAATTAATAAATTAATTTAAACAATAAATAACATGAAATAAATAAATGAATGCTATGATGATAAGAAATAATGTGAATAAATAAATAATTAATTAGAATAAAATTAATAAATTAAATCTATGCAATTAATAAAGTGATTAAATTAATGTATCAATTAATCTAATGAATTAATTCATTTATTACATTAAATTATGCAGTTTATTACTTATTATACTAGATTATGTATCATTTATGTATGCGAATAACTTAATTAATAAACGTTAGTTAAATAAGTTAATTTAAAAAAAAATTCAATTTGATATTACTTAATATAAATATTTCTACCTATGAAATAAATAATTAAGATAAACTTATTTTAAATGAATTAAAACAGATTAAATACTTCATAAATTAAAGTCAGAAATACATCTTCCTTTTGGGCTACATATGAAAAAAAAAAATCTTACAGCTAATAATAAAATAAACTTTTTCTTTGTATTCGCTTTGGGATTAATTTTTATGCAAGAAAAACACAATTATAAAAAATGTCTTTGTTAAGAAATTTCACATACCAAGTTGTGAAAAAAAAATCTAGACAAGAAAAAATAGAAGAGTTCGAAAAATAAAGGATTTTATTTTGGCTCCAGAGCATACAAATTAGATCTTTAGGCTCTGTAGCCCAATACCTAAAGAAGGTTCTCATCTGTGGTACTTGAAAAGTAAGCTTCTTCTAAAAAAGAAAAAGAATTAGGAATTACCGTCTTCCTATTTCCAATGTTGAAGAGAATGTGGGTATGGAGCAGGTAAGGAGACAGGGATTATTTTCGACTTGGCGCATTAGCAGGACAACAAGATAGAACATGAAGGGACGCACAAGGCACTAATCAGCTTAAGTCCTAGACTCTTCGACGCCTGAAAAAGCTCGGAAGTCAAAAGGCCCTGTGGTCTGCTTCTAGTCTTGAATGACAAATATCGTTGGTGGGAAATCCTTTCCAAAAACACGAGGGATTGTTCCCAATAATTCGATTACCAGGATCTGATTGAAGTTATATTGGGGAAGAGTTAGTGATATCCATTATGCTGGATCCAATTCTGTCCTCACCGTCGCCAATGTCCTTATTGCATTTTGAATGTTTTTTTATATTTTTTTTGTTAGGGTGTAAAAAGTATTTTAAAAGCAAAAAAAAGAGCTAAGAGTAATTGTGAGAATTACTTTATCTTTGCATATTGTTAAAGAGATTTGAAAAGTTTAATGCTGACATCAACGAATTTCAGACGGTTTAATATAACTTTCAAAATATTGAGTTTTATTACTTAAAAAGAAAAAGAAAACAATATGCATTTTTGTTCAAAAAGCAAAGGCAGCTTTAATTAAAAGCATTAATTAATAACAGGATCGAAATTAATTAATGATAGTAATTAATTAATAATTATTAATTAATTAATAATAGGATCGAAATTAATTTGCTTGAATTTTTATAATTTCATTAAAAAGCATCAACTGTATTTTATTCTTTAGTTAGTATGAGGTTCTAAGTTTTGGTGATAAAACAATGCAATACGCTCTCCTTTACGGGATTTTTTTTTGTGCCAATAATAAATTTATAAAAAGAAACTTCATTTAATGACACTTTTAGAGCTCGATAAATTTATTAGGAACTAGTTTAGGCCATTTTATGAACCCTAATCGAGAATTATTCCGAACGCTTTTCAATTCCCCCGTAATTAATCACAATCGGGTGTGCATTTAGCGCAACCATTACATTCTTAGAAAAATAAATTATTTCTTGAGAAGTTCCATTATTTTTTTATTTTTAATTCTAACGATTATGCCGAATTTGTATTCATTATTGTTTCGAATCCTCATTTTTCTTCCTGTGATTTTTGATTTTTGTATAGTTTCAGACATTAAAATGAAAACAAATTAGGATGAAATAATCATTATAAATCTATTTTCATTGGACGTTTATAATTTTCAATCTAATTGAATTCAATGTTATAAAAACTTAATTATACTGGTTGGAAATTTTGCGAATGAGCAATTCGTTAGAAGAATATGCCCTTTCAAATAGTGAGAAATATCTTATTATTAAATCATGCAACCGGAATAAAATTATCTTATATATATATATATATAGAGAGATATATATATCTATATATATATATCTATATATATATATATATATATAT